>NW_026969419.1:0-41464 GCF_028390025.1 Pseudophryne corroboree
CACCTCAGTGATACATTTTGGGATAGTACCTAAATGTTATAGCAGAAATTGGGGCACTTTTTGAAATTTTCATTTTTGACCAAAATCGACAGGGTCCGGGGCTTAGGGAATTTCTCATATGCACAAAACGGTAGAAGCTCTGTTCAAAAATGATGCTCCGAACTCAACTTCTGTCACCCTCAGTGATACATTTTGGGATAGTACCTAAAGTTTAAAGCAGAAATTGGGGGCACTTTTGAAATTTTCATTTTGGACCAAAATCGACAGGTTCCGGGGCTTAGGGAATTTCTCATATGCCACAAAACGGTAGAAGCTCCTGTTCAAAAAATGATGCTCCGAAATCAACAACTGGTCACCTTAGTGATACATTTTGGGATAGTACCTAAAGTTTAAAGCAGAAATTGGGGCACTTTTGAAGATTTTCATTTTTTGACCAAAATCGGACAGGTCCTGGGGCTTAGGGAATTTCTCATATGCCACAAAACGGGTAGAAGCTCCTGTTCAAAAATGATGCTCCGAAATCAACTTCTGTCACCCTCAGTGATACATTTTGGGATAGGTACCTAAAGTTTAAAGCAGAAATTGGGGCACTTTTGAAATTTTCATTTTTGACCAAAATCGACAGGTCCGGGGCTTAGGGAATTTTCTCATATGCCACAAAACGGTTGAAGCTCCTGTTCAAAAATGATGCTCCGAAATCAACTTCTGTCACCTCAGTGATACATTTTGGGATAGTACCTAAAGTTTAAAGCAGAAATTGGGGGCACTTTTGAAATTTTCATTTTTGACCAAAATCGACAGGGTCCGGGGGCTTAGGGAATTTCTCATATGCGCACAAAACGGTAGAAGCTCCTGTTCAAAAATGATGCTCCGAAATCAACTTCTGTCACCTCAGTGATACATTTTGGGATAGTACCTAAAGTTTAAAGCAGAAATTGGGGCACTTTTGAAATTTTTCATTTTGACCAAAATCGGACAGGTCCGGGGCTTAGGGAATTTCTCAAATGCAACAAAAACGGTAGAAGCTCCTGTTCAAAAATGATGCTCCGAAATCAACTTCTGTCACCTCAGTGATACATTTTGGGGATAGTACTAAAGTTTAAAGCAGAAATGGGCACTTTTGAAATTTTCATTTTTGACCAAAATCGACAGGTCCGGGCTTAGGGAATTTCTCATATGCCACAAAACGGTTGAAGCTCCTGTTCAAAAATGATGCTCCGAAATCAAACTTCTGTCACCTCAGTGATACATTTTGGGATAGTACCTAAAGTTTAAAGCAGAAATTGGGGTACTTTTGAAATTTTCATTTTGACCAAAATCGACAGAGTCCGGGGCTTAGGGAATTTCTCATATGCCACAAAACGGTTGAAGCTCCTGTTCAAAAATGATGCTCCGAAATCAACTTCTGTCACCTCAGTGATACATTTTGGGATAGTACCTAAAGTTTAAAGCAGAAATTGGGGCACTTTTGAAATTTTCATTTTTGACCAAAATCGACAGGTCCGGGCTTAGGGAATTTCTCATATGCCACAAAACGGTAGAAGCTCCTGTTCAAAAATGATGCTCCGAAATCAACAACTGTCACCTCAGTGATACATTTTGGGATAGTACCTAAAGTTTAAAGCAGAAATTGGGGCACTTTTGAAATTTTCATTTTTGACCAAAATCGGACAGGTCGGGGCTTAGGGAATTTCTCATATGCCACAAAACGGTAGAAGCTCCTGTTCAAAAATGATGCTCCGAAATCAACATCTGTCACCTCAGTGATACATTTTGGGATAGTACCTAAAGTTTAAAGCAGGAAATTGGGGCACTTTTGAAATTTTCATTTTTGACCAAAATCGACAGGGTCCGGGGCTTAGGGAATTTCTCATATGCCCACAAAACGGTTGAAGCTCCTGTTCAAAAATGATGCTCCGAAATCAACTTCTGTCACCTCAGTGATACATTTTGGGATAGTACCTAAAGTTTAAAGCAGAAATTGGGGGCACTTTTGAAATTTTAATTTTTGACCAAAATCGACAGGTCAGGGGCTTAGGGAATTTCTCATATGCCACAAAATGGTTGAAGCTCCTGTTCAAAAATGATGCTCCGAAATCAACTTCTGTCACCTCAGTGATACATTTTGGGATAGTACCTAAAGTTTAAAGCAGAAATTGGAGGCAACTTTTGAAATTTTCATTTTTGACCAAAATCGACAGGTCCGGGGCTTAGGGAATTTCTCATATGCCACAAAACGGTTAGAAGCTCCTGTTCAAAAATGATGCTCCGAAATCAACTTCTGTCACCTCAGTGATACATTTTGGGATAGTACTAAAGTTTTAAAGCAGAATTGGGGGCACTTTTGAAATTTCCATTTTTGACCCAAAATCGACAGGTCCGGGGCTTAGGGAATTTCTCATATGCCACAAAACGGTTGAAGCTCCTGTTCAAAAATGATGCTCCGAAATCAACTTCTGTCACTTCAGTGATACATTTTGGGATAGTACCTAAAGTTTAAAGCAGAATTGGGGCACTTTTGAAATTTTCATTTTTGACCAAAATCGACAGGTCCGGGGCTTAGGGGAATTTCTTATATGCCACAAAACGGTTGAAGCTCCTGTTAAAAAATGATGCTCCGAAATCAACAACTGTCACCTCAGTGATACATTTTGGGATAGTACCTAAAGTTTAAAGCAGAAATTGGGGCACTTTTGAAATTTTCATTTTTGACCAAAATCGACAGGTCCGGGGCTTAGGGAATTTCTCATATGCCACAAAACGGTAGAAGCTCCTGTTCAAAAATGATGCTCCGAAATCAACTTCTGTCACCTCAGTGATACATTTTGGGATAGTACCTAAAGTTTAAAGCAGAAATTGGGGCACTTTTGAAATTTTCATTTTTGACCAAAATCGACAGGTCCGGGGCTTAGGGAATTTCTCATATGCCACAAAACGGTTGAAGCTCCTGTTCAAAAATGATGCTCCGAAATCAACTTCTGTCACCTCAGTGATACATTTTGGGATAGTACCTAAAGTTTAAAGCAGAATTGGGGCACTTTTGAAATTTTAATTTTTGACCAAAATCGACAGGTCAGGGGCTTAGGAATTTCTCATATGCCACAAAATGGTTGAAGCTCCTGTTCAAAAATGATGCTCCGAAATCAACTTCTGTCACCTCAGTGATACATTTTGGGATAGTACCTAAAGTTTAAAGCAGAAATTGGGGCACTTTTGAAATTTTCATTTTTGACCAAAATCGACAGGTCCGGGGCTTAGGGAATTTCTCATATGCCACAAAACGGTAGAAGCTCCTGTTCAAAAATGATGCTCCGAAATCAACTTCTGTCACCTCAGTGATACATTTTGGGATAGTACCTAAAGTTTAAAGCAGAAATTGGGGCACTTTTGAAATTTTCATTTTTGACCAAAATCGACAGGTCCGGGGCTTAGGGAATTTCTTATATGCCACAAAACGGTAGAAGCTCCTGTTAAAAAATGATGCTCCGAAATCAACAACTGTCACCTCAGTGATACATTTTGGGATAGTACCTAAAGTTTAAAGCAGAAATTGGGGCACTTTTGAAATTTTCATTTTTGACCAAAATCGACAGGTCCGGGGCTTAGGGAATTTCTCATATGCCACAAAACGGTAGAAGCTCCTGTTCAAAAATGATGCTCCGAAATCAACTTCTGTCACCTCAGTGATACATTTTGGGATAGTACCTAAAGTTTAAAGCAGAAATTGGGGCACTTTTGAAATTTTCATTTTTGACCAAAATCGACAGGTCCGGGGCTTAGGGAATTTCTCATATGCCACAAAACGGTTGAAGCTCCTGTTCAAAAATGATGCTCCGAAATCAACTTCTGTCACCTCAGTGATACATTTTGGGGATAGTACCTAAAGTTTAAAGCAGAAATTGGGGGCACTTTTGAAATTTTAATTTTTGACCAAAATCGACAGGTCAGGGGCTTAGGGGAATTTCTCATATGCCACAAAATGGTTTGAAGCTCCTGTTCAAAAATGATGCTCCGAAATCAACTTCTGTCACCTCAGTGATACATTTTGGGATAGTACCTAAAGTTTAAAGCAGAAATTGGGGACTTTTGAAATTTTCATTTTGACCAAAATCGACAGGTCCGGGGCTTAGGGAATTTCTCATATGCCACAAAACGGTTGAAGCTCCTGTTCAAAAATGATGCTCCGAAATCAACTTCTGTCACCTCAGTGATACATTTTTGGGATAGTACCTAAAGTTTAAAGCAGAAATTGGGGGCACTTTTGAAATTTTAATTTTGACCAAAATCGACAGGTCAGGGGCTTAGGGAATTTCTCATATGCCACAAAATGGTTGAAGCTCCTGTTCAAAAATGATGCTCCGAAATCAACTTCTGTCACCTCAGTGATACATTTTGGGATAGTACCTAAAGTTTTAAAGCAGAAATTGGGGCACTTTTGAAATTTTCATTTTTGACCAAAATCGACAGGTCCGGGGGCTTAGGGAATTTCTCATATGCCACCAAAACGGTAGAAGCTCCTGTTCAAAAATGATGCTCCGAAATCAACTTCTGTCACCTCCAGTGATACATTTTGGGATAGTACCTAAAGTTTAAAGCAGAAATTGGGGCACTTTTGAAATTTTCATTTTTGACCAAAATCGACAGGTCCGGGGCTTAGGGAATTTCTTATATGCCACAAAACGGTAGAAGCTCCTGTTAAAAAATGATGCTCCGAAATCAACAACTGTCACCTCAGTGATACATTTTGGGATAGTACCTAAAGTTTAAAGCAGAAATTGGGGCACTTTTGAAATTTTCATTTTGACCAAAATCGACAGGTCCGGGGCTTAGGGAATTTCTCATATGCCACAAAACGGTAGAAGCTCCTGTTCAAAAATGATGCTCCGAATCAACTTCTGTCACCTCAGTGATACATTTTGGGATAGTACCTAAAGTTTAAAGCAGAAATTGGGGCACTTTTGAATTTTCATTTTTGACCAAAATCGACAGGTCCGGGGCTTAGGGAATTTCTCATATGCCACAAAACGGTAGAAGCTCCTGTTCAAAAATGATGCTCCGAAATCAACAACTGTCACCTTAGTGATACATTTTGGGATAGTACCTAAAGTTTAAAGCAGAAATTGGGGCACTTTTGAAATTTTTCATTTTTGACCAAAATCGACAGGTCCGGGGCTTAGGGAATTTCTCATATGCCACAAAACGGTTGAAGCTCCTGTTAAAAAATGATGCTCCGAAATCAACTTCTGTCACCTCAGTGATACATTTTGGGATAGTACCTAAAGTTTAAAGCAGAAATTGGGGCACTTTTGAAATTTTCATTTTTGACCAAAATCGACAGGTCCGGGGCTTAGGGAATTTCTCATATGCCACAAAACGGTAGAAGCTCCTGTTCAAAAATGATGCTCCGAAATCAACTTCTGTCACCTCAGTGATACATTTTGGGATAGTACCTAAAGTTTAAAGCAGAAATTGGGGCACTTTTGAAATTTTCATTTTTGACCAAAATCGACAGGTCCGGGGCTTAGGGAATTTCTCATATGCCACAAAACGGTAGAAGCTCCTGTTCAAAAATGATGCTCCGAAATCAACAACTGTCACCTTAGTGATACATTTTGGGATAGTACCTAAAGTTTAAAGCAGAAATTGGGGCACTTTTGAAATTTTCATTTTGACCAAAATCGACAGGGTCCGGGGCTTAGGGAATTTCTCATATGCCACAAAACGGTTGAAGCTCCTGTTCAAAAATGATGCTCCGAAATCAACTTCTGTCACTTCAGTGATACATTTTGGGATAGTACCTAAAGTTTAAAGCAGAAATTGGGGCACTTTTGAATTTTCATTTTTGACCAAAATCGGACAGGTCCGGGGCTTAGGGAATTTCTTATATGCCACAAAACGGTAGAAGCTCCTGTTAAAAAATGATGCTCCGAAATCAACAACTGTCACCTCAGTGATACATTTTGGGATAGTACCTAAAGTTTAAAGCAGAAATTGGGGCACTTTTGAAATTTTCATTTTTGACCAAAATCGACAGGTCCGGGGCTTAGGGAATTTCTCATATGCCACAAAACGGTAGAAGCTCCTGTTCAAAAATGATGCTCCGAAATCAACTTCTGTCACCTCAGTGATACATTTTGGGATAGTACCTAAAGTTTAAAGCAGAAATTGGGCACTTTTGAAATTTTCATTTTTGACCAAAATCGACAGGTCCGGGGCTTAGGGAATTTCTCATATGCCACAAAACGGTAGAAGCTCCTGTTCAAAAATGATGCTCCGAAATCAACAACTGTCACCTTAGTGATACATTTTGGGATAGTACCTAAAGTTTAAAGCAGAAATTGGGGGCACTTTTGAAATTTTCATTTTTGACCAAAATCGACAGGTCCGGGGCTTAGGGAATTTCTCATATGCCACAAAACGGTTGAAGCTCCTGTTCAAAAATGATGCTCCGAAATCAACTTCTGTCACCTCAGTGATACATTTTGGGATAGTACCTAAAGTTTAAAGCAGAAATTGGGGCACTTTTGAAATTTTAATTTTTGACCAAAATCGACAGGTCAGGGGCTTAGGGAATTTCTCATATGCCACAAAATGGTTGAAGCTCCTGTCAAAAATGATGCTCCGAAATCAACTTCTGTCACCTCAGTGATACATTTTGGGATAGTACCTAAAGTTTAAAGCAGAAATTGGGGCACTTTTGAAATTTTCATTTTTGACCAAAATCGACAGGGTCCGGGGCTTAGGGAATTTCTCATATGCCACAAAACGGTAGAAGCTCCTGTTCAAAAATGATGCGCCGAAATCAACTTCTGTCACCTCAGTGATACATTTTGGGATAGTACCTAAAGTTTAAAGCAGAAATTGGGGCACTTTTGAAATTTTCATTTTTGACCAAAATCGACAGGTCCGGGGCTTAGGGAATTTCTCATATGCCACAAAACGGTAGAAGCTCCTGTTCAAAAATGATGCTCCGAAATCAACTTCTGTCACCTCAGTGATACATTTTGGGATAGTACCTAAAGTTTAAAGCAGAAATTGGGGCACTTTTGAAATTTCATTTTTGACCAAAATCGACAGGTCCGGGGCTTAGGGAATTTCTCATATGCCACAAAACGGTTGAAGCTCCTGTTCAAAAATGATGCTCCGAAATCAACTTCTGTCACTTCAGTGATACATTTTGGGATAGTACCTAAAGTTTAAAGCAGAAATTGGGGCACTTTTGAAATTTTCATTTTTGACCAAAATCGACAGGTCCGGGGCTTAGGGAATTTCTTATATGCCACAAAACGGTAGAAGCTCCTGTTAAAAAATGATGCTCCGAAATCAACAACTGTCACCTCAGTGATACATTTTGGGATAGTACCTAAAGTTTAAAGCAGAAATTGGGGCACTTTTGAAATTTTCATTTTTGACCAAAATCGACAGGTCCGGGGCTTAGGGAATTCTCATATGCCACAAAACGGTAGAAGCTCCTGTTCAAAAATGATGCTCCGAAATCAACTTCTGTCACCTCAGTGATACATTTTGGGATAGTACCTAAAGTTTAAAGCAGAAATTGGGGCACTTTTGAAATTTTCATTTTTGACCAAAATCGACAGGTCCGGGGCTTAGGGAATTTCTCATATGCCACAAAACGGTAGAAGCTCCTGTTCAAAAATGATGCTCCGAAATCAACAACTGTCACCTTAGTGATACATTTTGGGATAGTAACCTAAAGTTTAAAGCAGAAATTGGGGCACTTTTGAAATTTTCATTTTTGACCAAAAATCGACAGGTCCGGGGCTTAGGGAATTTCTCATATGCCACAAAAACGGTTGAAGCTCCTGTTCAAAAATGATGCTCCGAAATCAACTTCTGTCACCTTAGTGATACATTTTGGGATAGTACCTAAAGTTTAAAGCAGAAATTGGGGCACTTTTGAAATTTTAATTTTTGACCAAAATCGACAGGTCAGGGGGCTTAGGGAATTTCTCATATGCCACAAAATGGTTGAAGCTCCTGTTCAAAAATGATGCTCCGAAATCAACTTCTGTCACCTCAGTGATACATTTTGGGATAGTACCTAAAGTTTAAAGCAGAAATTGGGGCACTTTTGAAATTTTCATTGTTGACCAAATCGACAGGTCCGGGGCTTAGGGAATTTCTCATATGCCACAAAACGGTAGAAGCTCCTGTTCAAAAATGATGCGCCGAAATCAACTTCTGTCACCTCAGTGATACATTTTGGGATAGTACCTAAAGTTTAAAGCAGAAATTGGGCACTTTTGAAATTTTCATTTTTGACCAAAATCGACAGGTCCGGGGCTTAGGGAATTTCTCATATGCCACAAAACGGTTGAAGCTCCTGTTCAAAAATGATGCTCCGAAATCAACTTCTGTCACTTCAGTGATACATTTTGGGATAGTACCTAAAGTTTAAAGCAGAAATTGGGGCACTTTTGAAATTTTCATTTTTGACCAAAATCGACAGGTCCTGGGCTTAGGGAATTTCTTATATGCCACAAAACGGTAGAAGCTCCTGTTAAAAAATGATGCTCCGAAATCAACAACTGTCACCTCAGTGATACATTTTGGGATAGTACCTAAAGTTTAAAGCAGAAATTGGGGCACTTTTGAAATTTTCATTTTTGACCAAAATCGACAGGTCCGGGGCTTAGGGAATTTCTCATATGCCACAAAACGGTAGAAGCTCCTGTTCAAAAATGATGCTCCGAAATCAACTTCTGTCACCTCAGTGATACATTTTGGGATAGTACCTAAAGTTTAAAGCAGAAATTGGGGCACTTTTGAAATTTTCATTTTTGACCAAAATCGACAGGTCCGGGGCTTAGGGAATTTCTCATATGCCACAAAACGGTAGAAGCTCCTGTTCAAAAATGATGCTCCGAAATCAACAACTGTCACCTTAGTGATACATTTTGGGATAGTACCTAAAGTTTAAAGCAGAAATTGGGGCACTTTTGAAATTTTCATTTTTGACCAAAATCGACAGGTCCAGGGCTTAGGGAATTTCTCATATGCAACAAAACGGTAGAAGCTCCTGTTCAAAAATGATGCTCCGAAATCAACTTCTGTCACCTCAGTGATACATTTTGGGATAGTACTTAAAGTTTAAAGCAGAAATTGGGGCACTTTTGAAATTTTCATTTTTGACCAAAATCGACAGGTCCGGGGCTTAGGGAATTTCTCATATGCCACAAAACGGTTGAAGCTCCTGTTCAAAAATGATGCTCCGAAATCAACTTCTGTCACCTCAGTGATACATTTTGGGATAGTACCTAAAGTTTAAAGCAGAAATTGGGGTACTTTTGAAATTTTCATTTTTGACCAAAATCGACAGGTCCGGGGCTTAGGGAATTTCTCATATGCCACAAAACGGTTGAAGCTCCTGTTCAAAAATGATGCTCCGAAATCAACTTCTGTCACCTCAGTGATACATTTTGGGATAGTACCTAAAGTTTAAAGCAGAAATTGGGGCACTTTTGAAATTTTCATTTTTGACCAAAATCGACAGGTCCGGGGCTTAGGGAATTTCTCATATGCCACAAAACGGTAGAAGCTCCTGTTCAAAAATGATGCTCCGAAATCAACAACTGTCACCTCAGTGATACATTTTGGGATAGTACCTAAAGTTTAAAGCAGAAATTGGGGCACTTTTGAAATTTTCATTTTTGACCAAAATCGACAGGTCCGGGGCTTAGGGAATTTCTCATATGCCACAAAACGGTAGAAGCTCCTGTTCAAAAATGATGCTCCGAAATCAACTTCTGTCACCTCAGTGATACATTTTGGGATAGTACCTAAAGTTTAAAGCAGAAATTGGGGCACTTTTGAAATTTTCATTTTTGACCAAAATCGACAGGTCCGGGGCTTAGGGAATTTCTTATATGCCACAAAACGGTAGAAGCTCCTGTTAAAAAATGATGCTCCGAAATCAACAACTGTCACCTCAGTGATACATTTTGGGATAGTACCTAAAGTTTAAAGCAGAAATTGGGGCACTTTTGAAATTTTCATTTTTGACCAAAATCGACAGGTCCGGGGCTTAGGGAATTTCTCATATGCCACAAAACGGTAGAAGCTCCTGTTCAAAAATGATGCTCCGAAATCAACTTCTGTCACCTCAGTGATACATTTTGGGATAGTACCTAAAGTTTAAAGCAGAAATTGGGGCACTTTTGAAATTTTCATTTTTGACCAAAATCGACAGGTCCGGGGCTTAGGGAATTTCTCATATGCCACAAAACGGTAGAAGCTCCTGTTCAAAAATGATGCTCCGAAATCAACAACTGTCACCTTAGTGATACATTTTGGGATAGTACCTAAAGTTTAAAGCAGAAATTGGGGCACTTTTGAAATTTTCATTTTTGACCAAAATCGACAGGTCCGGGGCTTAGGGAATTTCTCATATGCAACAAAACGGTAGAAGCTCCTGTTCAAAAATGATGCTCCGAAATCAACTTCTGTCACCTCAGTGATACATTTTGGGATAGTACTTAAAGTTTAAAGCAGAAATTGGGGCACTTTTGAAATTTTCATTTTTGACCAAAATCGACAGGTCCGGGGCTTAGGGAATTTCTCATATGCCACAAAACGGTTGAAGCTCCTGTTCAAAAATGATGCTCCGAAATCAACTTCTGTCACCTCAGTGATACATTTTGGGATAGTACCTAAAGTTTAAAGCAGAAATTGGGGTACTTTTGAAATTTTCATTTTTGACCAAAATCGACAGGTCCGGGGCTTAGGGAATTTCTCATATGCCACAAAACGGTTGAAGCTCCTGTTCAAAAATGATGCTCCGAAATCAACTTCTGTCACCTCAGTGATACATTTTGGGATAGAACCTAAAGTTTAAAGCAGAAATTGGGGCACTTTTGAAATTTTCATTTTTGACCAAAATCGACAGGTCCGGGGCTTAGGGAATTTCTCATATGCCACAAAACGGTAGAAGCTCCTGTTCAAAAATGATGCTCCGAAATCAACAACTGTCACCTCAGTGATACATTTTGGGATAGTACCTAAAGTTTAAAGCAGAAATTGGGGCACTTTTGAAATTTTCATTTTTGACCAAAATCGACAGGTCCGGGGCTTAGGGAATTTCTCATATGCCACAAAACGGTAGAAGCTCCTGTTCAAAAATGATGCTCCGAAATCAACTTCTGTCACCTCAGTGATACATTTTGGGATAGTACCTAAAGTTTAAAGCAGAAATTGGGGCACTTTTGAAATTTAAATTTTTGACCAAAATCGACAGGTCAGGGGCTTAGGGAATTTCTCATATGCCACAAAACGGTAGAAGCTCCTGTTCAAAAATGATGCTCCGAAATCAACAACTGTCACCTCAGTGATACATTTTGGGATAGTACCTAAAGTTTAAAGCAGAAATTGGGGCACTTTTGAAATTTTCATTTTTGACCAAAATCGACAGGTCCGGGGCTTAGGGAATTTCTCATATGCCACAAAACGGTAGAAGCTCCTGTTCAAAAATGATGCTCCGAAATCAACTTCTGTCACCTCAGTGATACATTTTGGGATAGTACCTAAAGTTTAAAGCAGAAATTGGGGCACTTTTGAAATTTAAATTTTTGACCAAAATCGACAGGTCAGGGGCTTAGGGAATTTCTCATATGCCACAAAATGGTTGAAGCTCCTGTTCAAAAATGATGCTCCGAAATCAACTTCTGTCACCTCAGTGATACATTTTGGGATAGTACCTAAAGTTTAAAGCAGAAATTGGGGCACTTTTGAAATTTTCATTTTTGACCAAAATCGACAGGTCCGGGGCTTAGGGAATTTCTCATATGCCACAAAACGGTAGAAGCTCCTGTTCAAAAATGATGCTCCGAAATCAACTTCTGTCACCTCAGTGATACATTTTGGGATAGTACCTAAAGTTTAAAGCAGAAATTGGGGCACTTTTGAAATTTTCATTTTTGACCAAAATCGACAGGTCCGGGGCTTAGGGAATTTCTCATATGCCACAAAACGGTAGAAGCTCCTGTTCAAAAATGATGCTCCGAAATCAACTTCTGTCACCTCAGTGATACATTTTGGGATAGTACCTAAAGTTTAAAGCAGAAATTGGGGCACTTTTGAAATTTTCATTTTTGACCAAAATCGACAGGTCCGGGGCTTAGGGAATTTCTCATATGCCACAAAACGGTAGAAGCTCCTGTTCAAAAATGATGCTCCGAAATCAACAACTGTCACCTTAGTGATACATTTTGGGATAGTACCTAAAGTTTAAAGCAGAAATTGGGGCACTTTTGAAATTTTCATTTTTGACCAAAATCGACAGGTCCGGGGCTTAGGGAATTTCTCATATGCCACAAAACGGTTGAAGCTCCTGTTCAAAAATGATGCTCCGAAATCAACTTCTGTCACCTCAGTGATACATTTTGGGATAGTACCTAAAGTTTAAAGCAGAAATTGGGGCACTTTTGAAATTTTAATTTTTGACCAAAATCGACAGGTCAGGGGCTTAGGGAATTTCTCATATGCCACAAAATGGTTGAAGCTCCTGTTCAAAAATGATGCTCCGAAATCAACTTCTGTCACCTCAGTGATACATTTTGGGATAGTACCTAAAGTTTAAAGCAGAAATTGGGGCACTTTTGAAATTTTCATTTTTGACCAAAATCGACAGGTCCGGGGCTTAGGGAATTTCTCATATGCCACAAAACGGTAGAAGCTCCTGTTCAAAAATGATGCTCCGAAATCAACTTCTGTCACCTCAGTGATACATTTTGGGATAGTACCTAAAGTTTAAAGCAGAAATTGGGGCACTTTTGAAATTTTCATTTTTGACCAAAATCGACAGGTCCGGGGCTTAGGGAATTTCTCATATGCCACAAAACGGTAGAAGCTCCTGTTCAAAAATGATGCTCCGAAATCAACTTCTGTCACCTCAGTGATACATTTTGGGATAGTACCTAAAGTTTAAAGCAGAAATTGGGGCACTTTTGAAATTTTCATTTTTGACCAAAATCGACAGGTCCGGGGCTTAGGGAATTTCTCATATGCCACAAAACGGTAGAAGCTCCTGTTCAAAAATGATGCTCCGAAATCAACAACTGTCACCTTAGTGATACATTTTGGGATAGTACCTAAAGTTTAAAGCAGAAATTGGGGCACTTTTGAAATTTTCATTTTTGACCAAAATCGACAGGTCCGGGGCTTAGGTAATTTCTCATATGCCACAAAATGGTTGAAGCTCCTGTTCAAAAATGATGCTCCGAAATCAACTTCTGTCACCTCAGTGATACATTTTGGGATAGTACCTAAAGTTTAAAGCAGAAATTGGGGCACTTTTGAAATTTTCATTTTTGACAAAAAATCGACAGGTCCGGGGCTTAGGGAATTTCTCATATGCCACAAAACGGTAGAAGCTCCTGTTCAAAAATGATGCTCCGAAATCAACTTCTGTCACCTCAGTGATACATTTTGGGATAGTACCTAAAGTTTAAAGCAGAAATTGGGGCACTTTTGAAATTTTCATTTTTGACCAAAATCGACAGGTCCGGGGCTTAGGGAATTTCTCATATGCCACAAAACGGTAGAAGCTCCTGTTCAAAAATGATGCTCCGAAATCAACTTCTGTCACCTCAGTGATACATTTTGGGATAGTACCTAAAGTTTAAAGCAGAAATTGGGGCACTTTTGAAATTTTCATTTTTGACCAAAATCGACAGGTCCGGGGCTTAGGGAATTTCTCATATGCCACAAAACGGTAGAAGCTCCTGTTCAAAAATGATGCTCCGAAATCAACAACTGTCACCTTAGTGATACATTTTGGGATAGTACCTAAAGTTTAAAGCAGAAATTGGGGCACTTTTGAAATTTTCATTTTTGACCAAAATCGACAGGTCCGGGGCTTAGGGAATTTCTCATATGCCACAAAACGGTTGAAGCTCCTGTTCAAAAATGATGCTCCGAAATCAACTTCTGTCACCTCAGTGATACATTTTGGGATAGTACCTAAAGTTTAAAGCAGAAATTGGGGCACTTTTGAAATTTTAATTTTTGACCAAAATCGACAGGTCAGGGGCTTAGGGAATTTCTCATATGCCACAAAATGGTTGAAGCTCCTGTTCAAAAATGATGCTCCGAAATCAACTTCTGTCACCTCAGTGATACATTTTGGGATAGTACCTAAAGTTTAAAGCAGAAATTGGGGCACTTTTGAAATTTTCATTTTTGACCAAAATCGACAGGTCCGGGGCTTAGGGAATTTCTCATATGCCACAAAACGGTAGAAGCTCCTGTTCAAAAATGATGCTCCGAAATCAACTTCTGTCACCTCAGTGATACATTTTGGGATAGTACCTAAAGTTTAAAGCAGAAATTGGGGCACTTTTGAAATTTTCATTTTTGACCAAAATCGACAGGTCCGGGGCTTAGGGAATTTCTCATATGCCACAAAACGGTTGAAGCTCCTGTTCAAAAATGATGCTCCGAAATCAACTTCTGTCACTTCAGTGATACATTTTGGGATAGTACCTAAAGTTTAAAGCAGAAATTGGGGCACTTTTGAAATTTTAATTTTTGACCAAAATCGACAGGTCAGGGGCTTAGGGAATTTCTCATATGCCACAAAATGGTTGAAGCTCCTGTTCAAAAATGATGCTCCGAAATCAACTTCTGTCACCTCAGTGATACATTTTGGGATAGTACCTAAAGTTTAAAGCAGAAATTGGGGCACTTTTGAAATTTTCATTTTTGACCAAAATCGACAGGTCCGGGGCTTAGGGAATTTCTCATATGCCACAAAACGGTAGAAGCTCCTGTTCAAAAATGATGCTCCGAAATCAACTTCTGTCACCTCAGTGATACATTTTGGGATAGTACCTAAAGTTTAAAGCAGAAATTGGGGCACTTTTGAAATTTTCATTTTTGACCAAAATCGACAGGTCCGGGGCTTAGGGAATTTCTCATATGCCACAAAACGGTAGAAGCTCCTGTTCAAAAATGATGCTCCGAAATCAACTTCTGTCACCTCAGTGATACATTTTGGGATAGTACCTAAAGTTTAAAGCAGAAATTGGGGCACTTTTGAAATTTTCATTTTTGACCAAAATCGACAGGTCCGGGGCTTAGGGAATTTCTCATATGCCACAAAACGGTAGAAGCTCCTGTTCAAAAATGATGCTCCGAAATCAACAACTGTCACCTTAGTGATACATTTTGGGATAGTACCTAAAGTTTAAAGCAGAAATTGGGGCACTTTTGAAATTTTCATTTTTGACCAAAATCGACAGGTCCGGGGCTTAGGGAATTTCTCATATGCCACAAAACGGTTGAAGCTCCTGTTCAAAAATGATGCTCCGAAATCAACTTCTGTCACCTCAGTGATACATTTTGGGATAGTACCTAAAGTTTAAAGCAGAAATTGGGGCACTTTTGAAATTTTAATTTTTGACCAAAATCGACAGGTCAGGGGCTTAGGGAATTTCTCATATGCCACAAAATGGTTGAAGCTCCTGTTCAAAAATGATGCTCCGAAATCAACTTCTGTCACCTCAGTGATACATTTTGGGATAGTACCTAAAGTTTAAAGCAGAAATTGGGGCACTTTTGAAATTTTCATTTTTGACCAAAATCGACAGGTCAGGGGCTTAGGGAATTTCTCATATGCCACAAAACGGTAGAAGCTCCTGTTCAAAAATGATGCTCCGAAATCAACAACTGTCACCTTAGTGATACATTTTGGGATAGTACCTAAAGTTTAAAGCAGAAATTGGGGCACTTTTGAAATTTTCATTTTTGACCAAAATCGACAGGTCCGGGGCTTAGGGAATTTCTCATATGCCACAAAACGGTTGAAGCTCCTGTTCAAAAATGATGCTCCGAAATCAACTTCTGTCACCTCAGTGATACATTTTAGGATAGTACCTAAAGTTTAAAGCAGAAATTGGGGCACTTTTGAAATTTTAATTTTTGACCAAAATCGACAGGTCAGGGGCTTAGGGAATTTCTCATATGCCACAAAATGGTTGAAGCTCCTGTTCAAAAATGATGCTCCGAAATCAACTTCTGTCACCTCAGTGATACATTTTGGGATAGTACCTAAAGTTTAAAGCAGAAATTGGGGCACTTTTGAAATTTTCATTTTTGACCAAAATCGACAGGTCCGGGGCTTAGGGAACTTCTCATATGCCACAAAACGGTAGAAGCTCCTGTTCAAAAATGATGCTCCGAAATCAACTTCTGTCACCTCAGTGATACATTTTGGGATAGTACCTAAAGTTTAAAGCAGAAATTGGGGCACTTTTGAAATTTTCATTTTTGACCAAAATCGACAGGTCCGGGGCTTAGGGAATTTCTCATATGCCACAAAACGGTAGAAGCTCCTGTTCAAAAATGATGCTCCGAAATCAACTTCTGTCACCTCAGTGATACATTTTGGGATAGTACCTAAAGTTTAAAGCAGAAATTGGGGCACTTTTGAAATTTTCATTTTTGACCAAAATCGACAGGTCCGGGGCTTAGGGAATTTCTCATATGCCACAAAACGGTAGAAGCTCCTGTTCAAAAATGATGCTCCGAAATCAACAACTGTCACCTTAGTGATACATTTTGGGATAGTACCTAAAGTTTAAAGCAGAAATTGGGGCACTTTTGAAATTTTCATTTTTGACCAAAATCGACAGGTCCGGGGCTTAGGGAATTTCTCATATGCCACAAAACGGTTGAAGCTCCTGTTCAAAAATGATGCTCCGAAATCAACTTCTGTCACCTCAGTGATACATTTTGGGATAGTACCTAAAGTTTAAAGCAGAAATTGGGGCACTTTTGAAATTTTAATTTTTGACCAAAATCGACAGGTCAGGGGCTTAGGGAATTTCTCATATGCCACAAAATGGTTGAAGCTCCTGTTCAAAAATGATGCTCCGAAATCAACTTCTGTCACCTCAGTGATACATTTTGGGATAGTACCTAAAGTTTAAAGCAGAAATTGGGGCACTTTTGAAATTTTCATTTTTGACCAAAATCGACAGGTCCGGGGCTTAGGGAATTTCTCATATGCCACAAAACGGTAGAAGCTCCTGTTCAAAAATGATGCTCCGAAATCAACTTCTGTCACCTCAGTGATACATTTTGGGATAGTACCTAAAGTTTAAAGCAGAAATTGGGGCACTTTTGAAATTTTCATTTTTGACCAAAATCGACAGGTCCGGGGCTTAGGGAATTTCTCATATGCCACAAAACGGTTGAAGCTCCTGTTCAAAAATGATGCTCCGAAATCAACTTCTGTCACTTCAGTGATACATTTTGGGATAGTACCTAAAGTTTAAAGCAGAAATTGGGGCACTTTTGAAATTTTAATTTTTGACCAAAATCGACAGGTCAGGGGCTTAGGGAATTTCTCATATGCCACAAAATGGTTGAAGCTCCTGTTCAAAAATGATGCTCCGAAATCAACTTCTGTCACCTCAGTGATACATTTTGGGATAGTACCTAAAGTTTAAAGCAGAAATTGGGGCACTTTTGAAATTTTCATTTTTGACCAAAATCGACAGGTCCGGGGCTTAGGGAATTTCTCATATGCCACAAAACGGTAGAAGCTCCTGTTCAAAAATGATGCTCCGAAATCAACTTCTGTCACCTCAGTGATACATTTTGGGATAGTACCTAAAGTTTAAAGCAGAAATTGGGGCACTTTTGAAATTTTCATTTTTGACCAAAATCGACAGGTCCGGGGCTAAGGGAATTTCTCATATGCCACAAAACGGTAGAAGCTCCTGTTCAAAAATGATGCTCCGAAATCAACTTCTGTCACCTCAGTGATACATTTTGGGATAGTACCTAAAGTTTAAAGCAGAAATTGGGGCACTTTTTGAAATTTTCATTTTTGACCAAAATCGACAGGTCCGGGGCTTAGGGAATTTCTCATATGCCACAAAACGGTAGAAGCTCCTGTTCAAAAATGATGCTCCGAAATCAACAACTGTCACCTTAGTGATACATTTTGGGATAGTACCTAAAGTTTAAAGCAGAAATTGGGGCACTTTTGAAATTTTCATTTTTGACCAAAATCGACAGGTCCGGGGCTTAGGGAATTTCTCATATGCCACAAAACGGTTGAAGCTCCTGTTCAAAAATGATGCTCCGAAATCAACTTCTGTCACCTCAGTGATACATTTTGGGATAGTACCTAAAGTTTAAAGCAGAAATTGGGGCACTTTTGAAATTTTAATTTTTGACCAAAATCGACAGGTCAGGGGCTTAGGGAATTTCTCATATGCCACAAAATGGTTGAAGCTCCTGTTCAAAAATGATGCTCCGAAATCAACTTCTGTCACCTCAGTGATACATTTTGGGATAGTACCTAAAGTTTAAAGCAGAAATTGGGGCACTTTTGAAATTTTCATTTTTGACCAAAATCGACAGGTCCGGGGCTTAGGGAATTTCTCATATGCCACAAAACGGTAGAAGCTCCTGTTCAAAAATGATGCTCCGAAATCAACTTCTGTCACCTCAGTGATACATTTTGGGATAGTACCTAAAGTTTAAAGCAGAAATTGGGGCACTTTTGAAATTTTCATTTTTGACCAAAATCGACAGGTCCGGGGCTTAGGGAATTTCTCATATGCCACAAAACGGTTGAAGCTCCTGTTCAAAAATGATGCTCCGAAATCAACTTCTGTCACTTCAGTGATACATTTTGGGATAGTACCTAAAGTTTAAAGCAGAAATTGGGGCACTTTTGAAATTTTAATTTTTGACCAAAATCGACAGGTCAGGGGCTTAGGGAATTTCTCATATGCCACAAAATGGTTGAAGCTCCTGTTCAAAAATGATGCTCCGAAATCAACTTCTGTCACCTCAGTGATACATTTTGGGATAGTACCTAAAGTTTAAAGCAGAAATTGGGGCACTTTTGAAATTTTCATTTTTGACCAAAATCGACAGGTCCGGGGCTTAGGGAATTTCTCATATGCCACAAAACGGTAGAAGCTCCTGTTCAAAAATGATGCTCCGAAATCAACTTCTGTCACCTCAGTGATACATTTTGGGATAGTACCTAAAGTTTAAAGCAGAAATTGGGGCACTTTTGAAATTTTCATTTTTGACCAAAATCGACAGGTCCGGGGCTTAGGGAATTTCTCATATGCCACAAAACGGTAGAAGCTCCTGTTCAAAAATGATGCTCCGAAATCAACTTCTGTCACCTCAGTGATACATTTTGGGATAGTACCTAAAGTTTAAAGCAGAAATTGGGGCACTTTTGAAATTTTCATTTTTGACCAAAATCGACAGGTCCGGGGCTTAGGGAATTTCTCATATGCCACAAAACGGTAGAAGCTCCTGTTCAAAAATGATGCTCCGAAATCAACAACTGTCACCTTAGTGATACATTTTGGGATAGTACCTAAAGTTTAAAGCAGAAATTGGGGCACTTTTGAAATTTTCATTTTTGACCAAAATCGACAGGTCCGGGGCTTAGGGAATTTCTCATATGCCACAAAACGGTTGAAGCTCCTGTTCAAAAATGATGCTCCGAAATCAACTTCTGTCACCTCAGTGATACATTTTGGGATAGTACCTAAAGTTTAAAGCAGAAATTGGGGCACTTTTGAAATTTTAATTTTTGACCAAAATCGACAGGTCAGGGGCTTAGGGAATTTCTCATATGCCACAAAATGGTTGAAGCTCCTGTTCAAAAATGATGCTCCGAAATCAACTTCTGTCACCTCAGTGATACATTTTGGGATAGTACCTAAAGTTTAAAGCAGAAATTGGGGCACTTTTGAAATTTTCATTTTTGACCAAAATCGACAGGTCCGGGGCTTAGGGAATTTCTCATATGCCACAAAACGGTAGAAGCTCCTGTTCAAAAATGATGCTCCGAAATCAACTTCTGTCACCTCAGTGATACATTTTGGGATAGTACCTAAAGTTTAAAGCAGAAATTGGGGCACTTTTGAAATTTTCATTTTTGACCAAAATCGACAGGTCAGGGGCTTAGGGAATTTCTCATATGCCACAAAACGGTAGAAGCTCCTGTTCAAAAATGATGCTCCGAAATCAACAACTGTCACCTTAGTGATACATTTTGGGATAGTACCTAAAGTTTAAAGCAGAAATTGGGGCACTTTTGAAATTTTCATTTTTGACCAAAATCGACAGGTCCGGGGCTTAGGGAATTTCTCATATGCCACAAAACGGTTGAAGCTCCTGTTCAAAAATGATGCTCCGAAATCAACTTCTGTCACCTCAGTGATACATTTTAGGATAGTACCTAAAGTTTAAAGCAGAAATTGGGGCACTTTTGAAATTTTAATTTTTGACCAAAATCGACAGGTCAGGGGCTTAGGGAATTTCTCATATGCCACAAAATGGTTGAAGCTCCTGTTCAAAAATGATGCTCCGAAATCAACTTCTGTCACCTCAGTGATACATTTTGGGATAGTACCTAAAGTTTAAAGCAGAAATTGGGGCACTTTTGAAATTTTCATTTTTGACCAAAATCGACAGGTCCGGGGCTTAGGGAACTTCTCATATGCCACAAAACGGTAGAAGCTCCTGTTCAAAAATGATGCTCCGAAATCAACTTCTGTCACCTCAGTGATACATTTTGGGATAGTACCTAAAGTTTAAAGCAGAAATTGGGGCACTTTTGAAATTTTCATTTTTGACCAAAATCGACAGGTCCGGGGCTTAGGGAATTTCTCATATGCCACAAAACGGTAGAAGCTCCTGTTCAAAAATGATGCTCCGAAATCAACTTCTGTCACCTCAGTGATACATTTTGGGATAGTACCTAAAGTTTAAAGCAGAAATTGGGGCACTTTTGAAATTTTCATTTTTGACCAAAATCGACAGGTCCGGGGCTTAGGGAATTTCTCATATGCCACAAAACGGTAGAAGCTCCTGTTCAAAAATGATGCTCCGAAATCAACAACTGTCACCTTAGTGATACATTTTGGGATAGTACCTAAAGTTTAAAGCAGAAATTGGGGCACTTTTGAAATTTTCATTTTTGACCAAAATCGACAGGTCCGGGGCTTAGGGAATTTCTCATATGCCACAAAACGGTTGAAGCTCCTGTTCAAAAATGATGCTCCGAAATCAACTTCTGTCACCTCAGTGATACATTTTGGGATAGTACCTAAAGTTTAAAGCAGAAATTGGGGCACTTTTGAAATTTTAATTTTTGACCAAAATCGACAGGTCAGGGGCTTAGGGAATTTCTCATATGCCACAAAATGGTTGAAGCTCCTGTTCAAAAATGATGCTCCGAAATCAACTTCTGTCACCTCAGTGATACATTTTGGGATAGTACCTAAAGTTTAAAGCAGAAATTGGGGCACTTTTGAAATTTTCATTTTTGACCAAAATCGACAGGTCCGGGGCTTAGGGAATTTCTCATATGCCACAAAACGGTAGAAGCTCCTGTTCAAAAATGATGCTCCGAAATCAACTTCTGTCACCTCAGTGATACATTTTGGGATAGTACCTAAAGTTTAAAGCAGAAATTGGGGCACTTTTGAAATTTTCATTTTTGACCAAAATCGACAGGTCCGGGGCTTAGGGAATTTCTCATATGCCACAAAACGGTTGAAGCTCCTGTTCAAAAATGATGCTCCGAAATCAACTTCTGTCACTTCAGTGATACATTTTGGGATAGTACCTAAAGTTTAAAGCAGAAATTGGGGCACTTTTGAAATTTTAATTTTTGACCAAAATCGACAGGTCAGGGGCTTAGGGAATTTCTCATATGCCACAAAATGGTTGAAGCTCCTGTTCAAAAATGATGCTCCGAAATCAACTTCTGTCACCTCAGTGATACATTTTGGGATAGTACCTAAAGTTTAAAGCAGAAATTGGGGCACTTTTGAAATTTTCATTTTTGACCAAAATCGACAGGTCCGGGGCTTAGGGAATTTCTCATATGCCACAAAACGGTAGAAGCTCCTGTTCAAAAATGATGCTCCGAAATCAACTTCTGTCACCTCAGTGATACATTTTGGGATAGTACCTAAAGTTTAAAGCAGAAATTGGGGCACTTTTGAAATTTTCATTTTTGACCAAAATCGACAGGTCCGGGGCTAAGGGAATTTCTCATATGCCACAAAACGGTAGAAGCTCCTGTTCAAAAATGATGCTCCGAAATCAACTTCTGTCACCTCAGTGATACATTTTGGGATAGTACCTAAAGTTTAAAGCAGAAATTGGGGCACTTTTTGAAATTTTCATTTTTGACCAAAATCGACAGGTCCGGGGCTTAGGGAATTTCTCATATGCCACAAAACGGTAGAAGCTCCTGTTCAAAAATGATGCTCCGAAATCAACAACTGTCACCTTAGTGATACATTTTGGGATAGTACCTAAAGTTTAAAGCAGAAATTGGGGCACTTTTGAAATTTTCATTTTTGACCAAAATCGACAGGTCCGGGGCTTAGGGAATTTCTCATATGCCACAAAACGGTTGAAGCTCCTGTTCAAAAATGATGCTCCGAAATCAACTTCTGTCACCTCAGTGATACATTTTGGGATAGTACCTAAAGTTTAAAGCAGAAATTGGGGCACTTTTGAAATTTTAATTTTTGACCAAAATCGACAGGTCAGGGGCTTAGGGAATTTCTCATATGCCACAAAATGGTTGAAGCTCCTGTTCAAAAATGATGCTCCGAAATCAACTTCTGTCACCTCAGTGATACATTTTGGGATAGTACCTAAAGTTTAAAGCAGAAATTGGGGCACTTTTGAAATTTTCATTTTTGACCAAAATCGACAGGTCCGGGGCTTAGGGAATTTCTCATATGCCACAAAACGGTAGAAGCTCCTGTTCAAAAATGATGCTCCGAAATCAACTTCTGTCACCTCAGTGATACATTTTGGGATAGTACCTAAAGTTTAAAGCAGAAATTGGGGCACTTTTGAAATTTTCATTTTTGACCAAAATCGACAGGTCCGGGGCTTAGGGAATTTCTCATATGCCACAAAACGGTTGAAGCTCCTGTTCAAAAATGATGCTCCGAAATCAACTTCTGTCACTTCAGTGATACATTTTGGGATAGTACCTAAAGTTTAAAGCAGAAATTGGGGCACTTTTGAAATTTTCATTTTTGACCAAAATCGACAGGTCCGGGGCTTAGGGAATTTCTTATATGCCACAAAACGGTAGAAGCTCCTGTTAAAAAATGATGCTCCGAAATCAACAACTGTCACCTCAGTGATACATTTTGGGATAGTACCTAAAGTTTAAAGCAGAAATTGGGGCACTTTTGAAATTTTCATTTTTGACCAAAATCGACAGGTCCGGGGCTTAGGGAATTTCTCATATGCCACAAAACGGTAGAAGCTCCTGTTCAAAAATGATGCTCCGAAATCAACTTCTGTCACCTCAGTGATACATTTTGGGATAGTACCTAAAGTTTAAAGCAGAAATTGGGGCACTTTTGAAATTTTCATTTTTGACCAAAATCGACAGGTCCGGGGCTTAGGGAATTTCTCATATGCCACAAAACGGTTGAAGCTCCTGTTCAAAAATGATGCTCCGAAATCAACTTCTGTCACCTCAGTGATACATTTTGGGATAGTACCTAAAGTTTAAAGCAGAAATTGGGGCACTTTTGAAATTTTAATTTTTGACCAAAATCGACAGGTCAGGGGCTTAGGGAATTTCTCATATGCCACAAAATGGTTGAAGCTCCTGTTCAAAAATGATGCTCCGAAATCAACTTCTGTCACCTCAGTGATACATTTTGGGATAGTACCTAAAGTTTAAAGCAGAAATTGGGGCACTTTTGAAATTTTCATTTTTGACCAAAATCGACAGGTCCGGGGCTTAGGGAATTTCTCATATGCCACAAAACGGTAGAAGCTCCTGTTCAAAAATGATGCTCCGAAATCAACTTCTGTCACCTCAGTGATACATTTTGGGATAGTACCTAAAGTTTAAAGCAGAAATTGGGGCACTTTTGAAATTTTCATTTTTGACCAAAATCGACAGGTCCGGGGCTTAGGGAATTTCTCATATGCCACAAAACGGTAGAAGCTCCTGTTCAAAAATGATGCTCCGAAATCAACTTCTGTCACCTCAGTGATACATTTTGGGATAGTACCTAAAGTTTAAAGCAGAAATTGGGGCACTTTTGAAATTTTCATTTTTGACCAAAATCGACAGGTCCGGGGCTTAGGGAATTTCTCATATGCCACAAAACGGTTGAAGCTCCTGTTCAAAAATGATGCTCCGAAATCAACTTCTGTCACTTCAGTGATACATTTTGGGATAGTACCTAAAGTTTAAAGCAGAAATTGGGGCACTTTTGAAATTTTCATTTTTGACCAAAATCGACAGGTCCGGGGCTTAGGGAATTTCTTATATGCCACAAAACGGTAGAAGCTCCTGTTAAAAAATGATGCTCCGAAATCAACAACTGTCACCTCAGTGATACATTTTGGGATAGTACCTAAAGTTTAAAGCAGAAATTGGGGCACTTTTGAAATTTTCATTTTTGACCAAAATCGACAGGTCCGGGGCTTAGGGAATTTCTCATATGCCACAAAACGGTAGAAGCTCCTGTTCAAAAATGATGCTCCGAAATCAACTTCTGTCACCTCAGTGATACATTTTGGGATAGTACCTAAAGTTTAAAGCAGAAATTGGGGCACTTTTGAAATTTTCATTTTTGACCAAAATCGACAGGTCCGGGGCTTAGGGAATTTCTCATATGCCACAAAACGGTAGAAGCTCCTGTTCAAAAATGATGCTCCGAAATCAACAACTGTCACCTTAGTGATACATTTTGGGATAGTACCTAAAGTTTAAAGCAGAAATTGGGGCACTTTTGAAATTTTCATTTTTGACCAAAATCGACAGGTCCGGGGCTTAGGGAATTTCTCATATGCCACAAAACGGTTGAAGCTCCTGTTCAAAAATGATGCTCCGAAATCAACTTCTGTCACCTCAGTGATACATTTTGGGATAGTACCTAAAGTTTAAAGCAGAAATTGGGGCACTTTTGAAATTTTCATTTTTGACCAAAATCGACAGGTCCGGGGCTTAGGGAATTTCTCATATGCCACAAAACGGTAGAAGCTCCTGTTCAAAAATGATGCTCCGAAATCAACAACTGTCACCTCAGTGATACATTTTGGGATAGTACCTAAAGTTTAAAGCAGAAATTGGGGCACTTTTGAAATTTTCATTTTTGACCAAAATCGACAGGTCCGGGGCTTAGGGAATTTCTCATATGCCACAAAACGGTAGAAGCTCCTGTTCAAAAATGATGCTCCGAAATCAACTTCTGTCACCTCAGTGATACATTTTGGGATAGTACCTAAAGTTTAAAGCAGAAATTGGGGCACTTTTGAAATTTTCATTTTTGACCAAAATCGACAGGTCCGGGGCTTAGGGAATTTCTCATATGCCACAAAACGGTTGAAGCTCCTGTTCAAAAATGATGCTCCGAAATCAACTTCTGTCACCTCAGTGATACATTTTGGGATAGTACCTAAAGTTTAAAGCAGAAATTGGGGCACTTTTGAAATTTTCATTTTTGACCAAAATCGACAGGTCAGGGGCTTAGGGAATTTCTCATATGCCACAAAATGGTTGAAGCTCCTGTTCAAAAATGATGCTCCGAAATCAACAACTGTCACCTCAGTGATACATTTTGGGATAGTACCTAAAGTTTAAAGCAGAAATTGGGGCACTTTTGAAATTTTCATTTTTGACCAAAATCGACAGGTCCGGGGCTTAGGGAATTTCTCATATGCCACAAAACGGTAGAAGCTCCTGTTCAAAAATGATGCTCCGAAATCAACTTCTGTCACCTCAGTGATACATTTTGGGATAGTACCTAAAGTTTAAAGCAGAAATTGGGGCACTTTTGAAATTTTCATTTTTGACCAAAATCGACAGGTCCGGGGCTTAGGGAATTTCTCATATGCCACAAAACGGTTGAAGCTCCTGTTCAAAAATGATGCTCCGAAATCAACTTCTGTCACCTCAGTGATACATTTTGGGATAGTACCTAAAGTTTAAAGCAGAAATTGGGGCACTTTTGAAATTTTCATTTTTGACCAAAATCGACAGGTCCGGGGCTTAGGGAATTTCTCATATGCCACAAAACGGTTGAAGCTCCTGTTCAAAAATGATGCTCCGAAATCAACTTCTGTCACTTCAGTGATACATTTTGGGATAGTACCTAAAGTTTAAAGCAGAAATTGGGGCACTTTTGAAATTTTCATTTTTGACCAAAATCGACAGGTCCGGGGCTTAGGGAATTTCTTATATGCCACAAAACGGTAGAAGCTCCTGTTAAAAAATGATGCTCCGAAATCAACAACTGTCACCTCAGTGATACATTTTGGGATAGTACCTAAAGTTTAAAGCAGAAATTGGGGCACTTTTGAAATTTTCATTTTTGACCAAAATCGACAGGTCCGGGGCTTAGGGAATTTCTCATATGCCACAAAACGGTAGAAGCTCCTGTTCAAAAATGATGCTCCGAAATCAACAACTGTCACCTTAGTGATACATTTTGGGATAGTACCTAAAGTTTAAAGCAGAAATTGGGGCACTTTTGAAATTTTCATTTTTGACCAAAATCGACAGGTCCGGGGCTTAGGGAATTTCTCATATGCCACAAAACGGTTGAAGCTCCTGTTCAAAAATGATGCTCCGAAATCAACTTCTGTCACCTCAGTGATACATTTTGGGATAGTACCTAAAGTTTAAAGCAGAAATTGGGGTACTTTTGAAATTTTCATTTTTGACCAAAATCGACAGGTCCGGGGCTTAGGGAATTTCTCATATGCCACAAAACGGTTGAAGCTCCTGTTCAAAAATGATGCTCCGAAATCAACTTCTGTCACCTCAGTGATACATTTTGGGATAGTACCTAAAGTTTAAAGCAGAAATTGGGGCACTTTTGAAATTTTCATTTTTGACCAAAATCGACAGGTCCGGGGCTTAGGGAATTTCTCATATGCCACAAAACGGTAGAAGCTCCTGTTCAAAAATGATGCTCCGAAATCAACTTCTGTCACCTCAGTGATACATTTTGGGATAGTACCTAAAGTTTAAAGCAGAAATTGGGGCACTTTTGAAATTTTCATTTTTGACCAAAATCGACAGGTCCGGGGCTTAGGGAATTTCTCATATGCCACAAAACGGTAGAAGCTCCTGTTCAAAAATGATGCTCCGAAATCAACTTCTGTCACCTCAGTGATACATTTTGGGATAGTACCTAAAGTTTAAAGCAGAAATTGGGGCACTTTTGAAATTTTCATTTTTGACCAAAATCGACAGGTCCGGGGCTTAGGGAATTTCTCATATGCCACAAAACGGTTGAAGCTCCTGTTCAAAAATGATGCTCCGAAATCAACTTCTGTCACCTCAGTGATACATTTTGGGATAGTACCTAAAGTTTAAAGCAGAAATTGGGGCACTTTTGAAATTTTCATTTTTGACCAAAATCGACAGGTCAGGGGCTTAGGGAATTTCTCATATGCCACAAAATGGTTGAAGCTCCTGTTCAAAAATGATGCTCCGAAATCAACTTCTGTCACCTCAGTGATACATTTTGGGATAGTACCTAAAGTTTAAAGCAGAAATTGGGGCACTTTTGAAATTTTCATTTTTGACCAAAATCGACAGGTCCGGGGCTTAGGGAATTTCTCATATGCCACAAAACGGTAGAAGCTCCTGTTCAAAAATGATGCTCCGAAATCAACTTCTGTCACCTCAGTGATACATTTTGGGATAGTACCTAAAGTTTAAAGCAGAAATTGGGGCACTTTTGAAATTTTCATTTTTGACCAAAATCAACAGGTCCGGGGCTTAGGGAATTTCTCATATGCCACAAAACGGTTGAAGCTCCTGTTCAAAAATGATGCTCCGAAATCAACTTCTGTCACCTCAGTGATACATTTTGGGATAGTACCTAAAGTTTAAAGCAGAAATTGGGGCACTTTTGAAATTTTCATTTTTGACCAAAATCGACAGGTCCGGGGCTTAGGGAATTTCTCATATGCCACAAAACGGTTGAAGCTCCTGTTCAAAAATGATGCTCCGAAATCAACTTCTGTCACTTCAGTGATACATTTTGGGATAGTACCTAAAGTTTAAAGCAGAAATTGGGGCACTTTTGAAATTTTCATTTTTGACCAAAATCGACAGGTCCGGGGCTTAGGGAATTTCTTATATGCCACAAAACGGTAGAAGCTCCTGTTCAAAAATGATGCTCCGAAATCAACTTCTGTCACCTCAGTGATACATTTTGGGATAGTACCTAAAGTTTAAAGCAGAAATTGGGGCACTTTTGAAATTTTCATTTTTGACCAAAATCGACAGGTCCGGGGCTTAGGGAATTTCTCATATGCCACAAAACGGTTGAAGCTCCTGTTCAAAAATGATGCTCCGAAATCAACTTCTGTCACCTCAGTGATACATTTTGGGATAGTACCTAAAGTTTAAAGCAGAAATTGGGGCACTTTTGAAATTTTCATTTTTGACCAAAATCGACAGGTCCGGGGCTTAGGGAATTTCTCATATGCCACAAAACGGTAGAAGCTCCTGTTCAAAAATGATGCTCCGAAATCAACAACTGTCACCTCAGTGATACATTTTGGGATAGTACCTAAAGTTTAAAGCAGAAATTGGGGCACTTTTGAAATTTTCATTTTTGACCAAAATCGACAGGTCCGGGGCTTAGGGAATTTCTCATATGCCACAAAACGGTAGAAGCTCCTGTTCAAAAATGATGCTCCGAAATCAACTTCTGTCACCTCAGTGATACATTTTGGGATAGTACCTAAAGTTTAAAGCAGAAATTGGGGCACTTTTGAAATTTTCATTTTTGACCAAAATCGACAGGTCCGGGGCTTAGGGAATTTCTCATATGCCACAAAACGGTTGAAGCTCCTGTTCAAAAATGATGCTCCGAAATCAACTTCTGTCACCTCAGTGATACATTTTGGGATAGTACCTAAAGTTTAAAGCAGAAATTGGGGCACTTTTGAAATTTTCATTTTTGACCAAAATCGACAGGTCCGGGGCTTAGGGAATTTCTCATATGCCACAAAACGGTAGAAGCTCCTGTTCAAAAATGATGCTCCGAAATCAACTTCTGTCACCTCAGTGATACATTTTGGGAAAGTACCTAAAGTTTAAAGCAGAAATTGGGGCACTTTTGAAATTTTCATTTTTGACCAAAATCGACAGGTCCGGGGCTTAGGGAATTTCTCATATGCCACAAAACGGTTGAAGCTCCTGTTCAAAAATGATGCTCCGAAATCAACTTCTGTCACCTCAGTGATACATTTTGGGATAGTACCTAAAGTTTAAAGCAGAAATTGGGGCACTTTTGAAATTTTCATTTTTGACCAAAATCGACAGGTCCGGGGCTTAGGGAATTTCTCATATGCCACAAAACGGTAGAAGCTCCTGTTCAAAAATGATGCTCCGAAATCAACAACTGTCACCTCAGTGATACATTTTGGGATAGTACCTAAAGTTTAAAGCAGAAATTGGGGCACTTTTGAAATTTTCATTTTTGACCAAAATCGACAGGTCCGGGGCTTAGGGAATTTCTCATATGCCACAAAACGGTTGAAGCTCCTGTTCAAAAATGATGCTCCGAAATCAACTTATGTCACCTCAGTGATACATTTTGGGATAGTACCTAAAGTTTAAAGCAGAAATTGGGGCACTTTTGAAATTTTCATTTTTGACCAAAATCGACAGGTCCGGGGCTTAGGGAATTTCTCATATGCCACAAAACGGTTGAAGCTCCTGTTCAAAAATGATGCTCCGAAATCAACTTATGTCACCTCAGTGATACATTTTGGGATAGTACCTAAAGTTTAAAGCAGAAATTGGGGCACTTTTGAAATTTTCATTTTTGACCAAAATCGTCAGGTCCGGGGCTTAGGGAATTTCTCATATGCCACAAAACGGTAGAAGCTCCTGTTCAAAAATGATGCTCCGAAATCAACTTCTGTCACCTCAGTGATACATTTTGGGATAGTACCTAAAGTTTAAAGCAGAAATTGGGGCACTTTTGAAATTTTCATTTTTGACCAAAATCGACAGGTCCGGGGCTTAGGGAATTTCTCATATGCCACAAAACGGTAGAAGCTCCTGTTCAAAAATGATGCTCCGAAATCAACAACTGTCACCTCAGTGATACATTTTGGGATAGTACCTAAAGTTTAAAGCAGAAATTGGGGCACTTTTGAAATTTTCATTTTTGACCAAAATCGACAGGTCCGGGGCTTAGGGAATTTCTCATATGCCACAAAACGGTAGAAGCTCCTGTTCAAAAATGATGCTCCGAAATCAACTTCTGTCACCTCAGTGATACATTTTGGGATAGTACCTAAAGTTTAAAGCAGAAATTGGGGCACTTTTGAAATTTTCATTTTTGACCAAAATCGACAGGTCCGGGGCTTAGGGAATTTCTCATATGCCACAAAACGGTTGAAGCTCCTGTTCAAAAATGATGCTCCGAAATCAACTTCTGTCACCTCAGTGATACATTTTGGGATAGTACCTAAAGTTTAAAGCAGAAATTGGGGCACTTTTGAAATTTTCATTTTTGACCAAAATCGACAGGTCCGGGGCTTAGGGAATTTCTCATATGCCACAAAACGGTAGAAGCTCCTGTTCAAAAATGATGCTCCGAAATCAACAACTGTCACCTCAGTGATACATTTTGGGATAGTACCTAAAGTTTAAAGCAGAAATTGGGGCACTTTTGAAATTTTCATTTTTGACCAAAATCGACAGGTCCGGGGCTTAGGGAATTTCTCATATGCCACAAAACGGTAGAAGCTCCTGTTCAAAAATGATGCTCCGAAATCAACTTCTGTCACCTCAGTGATACATTTTGGGATAGTACCTAAAGTTTAAAGCAGAAATTGGGGCACTTTTGAAATTTTCATTTTTGACCAAAATCGACAGGTCCGGGGCTTAGGGAATTTCTCATATGCCACAAAACGGTTGAAGCTCCTGTTCAAAAATGATGCTCCGAAATCAACTTCTGTCACCTCAGTGATACATTTTGGGATAGTACCTAAAGTTTAAAGCAGAAATTGGGGCACTTTTGAAATTTTCATTTTTGACCAAAATCGACAGGTCCGGGGCTTAGGGAATTTCTCATATGCCACAAAACGGTAGAAGCTCCTGTTCAAAAATGATGCTCCGAAATCAACTTCTGTCACCTCAGTGATACATTTTGGGAAAGTACCTAAAGTTTAAAGCAGAAATTGGGGCACTTTTGAAATTTTCATTTTTGACCAAAATCGACAGGTCCGGGGCTTAGGGAATTTCTCATATGCCACAAAACGGTTGAAGCTCCTGTTCAAAAATGATGCTCCGAAATCAACTTCTGTCACCTCAGTGATACATTTTGGGATAGTACCTAAAGTTTAAAGCAGAAATTGGGGCACTTTTGAAATTTTCATTTTTGACCAAAATCGACAGGTCCGGGGCTTAGGGAATTTCTCATATGCCACAAAACGGTAGAAGCTCCTGTTCAAAAATGATGCTCCGAAATCAACAACTGTCACCTCAGTGATACATTTTGGGATAGTACCTAAAGTTTAAAGCAGAAATTGGGGCACTTTTGAAATTTTCATTTTTGACCAAAATCGACAGGTCCGGGGCTTAGGGAATTTCTCATATGCCACAAAACGGTTGAAGCTCCTGTTCAAAAATGATGCTCCGAAATCAACTTATGTCACCTCAGTGATACATTTTGGGATAGTACCTAAAGTTTAAAGCAGAAATTGGGGCACTTTTGAAATTTTCATTTTTGACCAAAATCGACAGGTCCGGGGCTTAGGGAATTTCTCATATGCCACAAAACGGTTGAAGCTCCTGTTCAAAAATGATGCTCCGAAATCAACTTATGTCACCTCAGTGATACATTTTGGGATAGTACCTAAAGTTTAAAGCAGAAATTGGGGCACTTTTGAAATTTTCATTTTTGACCAAAATCGTCAGGTCCGGGGCTTAGGGAATTTCTCATATGCCACAAAACGGTAGAAGCTCCTGTTCAAAAATGATGCTCCGAAATCAACTTCTGTCACCTCAGTGATACATTTTGGGATAGTACCTAAAGTTTAAAGCAGAAATTGGGGCACTTTTGAAATTTTCATTTTTGACCAAAATCGACAGGTCCGGGGCTTAGGGAATTTCTCATATGCCACAAAACGGTAGAAGCTCCTGTTCAAAAATGATGCTCCGAAATCAACAACTGTCACCTCAGTGATACATTTTGGGATAGTACCTAAAGTTTAAAGCAGAAATTGGGGCACTTTTGAAATTTTCATTTTTGACCAAAATCGACAGGTCCGGGGCTTAGGGAATTTCTCATATGCCACAAAACGGTAGAAGCTCCTGTTCAAAAATGATGCTCCGAAATCAACTTCTGTCACCTCAGTGATACATTTTGGGATAGTACCTAAAGTTTAAAGCAGAAATTGGGGCACTTTTGAAATTTTCATTTTTGACCAAAATCGACAGGTCCGGGGCTTAGGGAATTTCTCATATGCCACAAAATGGTTGAAGCTCCTGTTCAAAAATGATGCTCCGAAATCAACTTCTGTCACCTCAGTGATACATTTTGGGATAGTACCTAAAGTTTAAAGCAGAAATTGGGGCACTTTTGAAATTTTCATTTTTGACGAAAATCGACAGGTCCGGGGCTTAGGGAATTTCTCATTTGCCACAAAACGGTTGAAGCTCCTGTTCAAAAATGATGCTCCGAAATCAACTTCTGTCACCTCAGTGATACATTTTGGGATAGTACCTAAAGTTTAAAGCAGAAATTGGGGCACTTTTGAAATTTTCATTTTTGACCAAAATCGACAGGTCCGGGGCTTAGGGAATTTCTCATATGCCACAAAATGGTTGAAGCTCCTGTTCAAAAATGATGCCCCGAAATCAACTTCTGTCACCTCAGTGATACATTTTGGGATAGTACCTAAAGTTTAAAGCAGAAATTGGGGCACTTTTGAAATTTTCATTTTTGACCAAAATCGACAGGTACGGGGCTTAGGGAATTTCTCATATGCCACAAAACGGTTGAAGCTCCTGTTCAAAAATGATGCTCCGAAATCAACTTCTGTCACCTCAGTGATACATTTTGGGATAGTACCTAAAGTTTAAAGCAGAAATTGGGGCACTTTTGAAATTTTCATTTTTGACCAAAATCGACAGGTCCGGGGCTTAGGGAATTTCTCATATGCCACAAAACGGTTGAAGCTCCTGTTCAAAAATGATGCTCCGAAATCAACTTATGTCACCTCAGTGATACATTTTGGGATAGTACCTAAAGTTTAAAGCAGAAATTGGGGCACTTTTGAAATTTTCATTTTTGACCAAAATCGACAGGTCCGGGGCTTAGGGAATTTCTCATATGCCACAAAACGGTTGAAGCTCCTGTTCAAAAATGATGCTCCGAAATCAACTTATGTCACCTCAGTGATACATTTTGGGATAGTACCTAAAGTTTAAAGCTGAAATTGGGGCACTTTTGAAATTTTCATTTTTGACCAAAATCGTCAGGTCCGGGGCTTAGGGAATTTCTCATATGCCACAAAACGGTAGAAGCTCCTGTTCAAAAATGATGCTCCGAAATCAACTTCTGTCACCTCAGTGATACATTTTGGGATAGTACCTAAAGTTTAAAGCAGAAATTGGGGCACTTTTGAAATTTTCATTTTTGACCAAAATCGACAGGTCCGGGGCTTAGGGAATTTCTCATATGCCACAAAACGGTAGAAGCTCCTGTTCAAAAATGATGCTCCGAAATCAACTTATGTCACCTCAGTGATACATTTTGGGATAGTACCTAAAGTTTAAAGCAGAAATTGGGGCACTTTTGAAATTTTCAGTTTTGACCAAAATCGACAGGTCCGGGGCTTAGGGAATTTCTCATATGCCACAAAACGGTAGAAGCTCCTGTTCAAAAATGATGCTCCGAAATCAACTTATGTCACCTCAGTGATACATTTTGGGATAGTACCTAAAGTTTAAAGCAGAAATTGGGGCACTTTTGAAATTTTCATTTTTGACCAAAATCGACAGGTCCGGGGCTTAGGGAATTTCTCATATGCCACAAAACGGTTGAATCTCCTGTTCAAAAATGATGCTCCGAAATCAACTTATGTCACCTCAGTGATACATTTTGGGATAGTACCTAAAGTTTAAAGCAGAAATTGGGGCACTTTTGAAATTTTCATTTTTGACCAAAATCGTCAGGTCCGGGGCTTAGGGAATTTCTCATATGCCACAAAACGGTAGAAGCTCCTGTTCAAAAATGATGCTCCGAAATCAACTTCTGTCACCTCAGTGATACATTTTGGGATAGTACCTAAAGTTTAAAGCAGAAATTGGGGCACTTTTGAAATTTTCATTTTTGACCAAAATCGACAGGTCCGGGGCTTAGGGAATTTCTCATATGCCACAAAACGGTAGAAGCTCCTGTTCAAAAATGATGCTCCGAAATCAACAACTGTCACCTCAGTGATACATTTTGGGATAGTACCTAAAGTTTAAAGCAGAAATTGGGGCACTTTTGAAATTTTCATTTTTGACCAAAATCGACAGGTCCGGGGCTTAGGGAATTTCTCATATGCCACAAAACGGTAGAAGCTCCTGTTCAAAAATGATGCTCCGAAATCAACTTCTGTCACCTCAGTGATACATTTTGGGATAGTACCTAAAGTTTAAAGCAGAAATTGGGGCACTTTTGAAATTTTCATTTTTGACCAAAATCGACAGGTCCGGGGCTTAGGGAATTTCTCATATGCCACAAAATGGTTGAAGCTCCTGTTCAAAAATGATGCTCCGAAATCAACTTCTGTCACCTCAGTGATACATTTTGGGATAGTACCTAAAGTTTAAAGCAGAAATTGGGGCACTTTTGAAATTTTCATTTTTGACGAAAATCGACAGGTCCGGGGCTTAGGGAATTTCTCATTTGCCACAAAACGGTTGAAGCTCCTGTTCAAAAATGATGCTCCGAAATCAACTTCTGTCACCTCAGTGATACATTTTGGGATAGTACCTAAAGTTTAAAGCAGAAATTGGGGCACTTTTGAAATTTTCATTTTTGACCAAAATCGACAGGTCCGGGGCTTAGGGAATTTCTCATATGCCACAAAACGGTTGAAGCTCCTGTTCAAAAATGATGCTCCGAAATCAACTTCTGTCACCTCAGTGATACATTTTGGGATAGTACCTAAAGTTTAAAGCAGAAATTGGGGCACTTTTGAAATTTTCATTTTTGACCAAAATCGACAGGTCCGGGGCTTAGGAAATTTCTCATATGCCACAAAACGGTTGAAGCTCCTGTTCAAAAATGATGCTCCGAAATCAACTTATGTCACCTCAGTGATACATTTTGGGATAGTACCTAAAGTTTAAAGCAGAAATTGGGGCACTTTTGAAATTTTCATTTTTGACCAAAATCGACAGGTCCGGGGCTTAGGGAATTTCTCATATGCCACAAAACGGTTGAAGCTCCTGTTCAAAAATGATGCTCCGAAATCAACTTATGTCACCTCAGTGATACATTTTGGGATAGTACCTAAAGTTTAAAGCTGAAATTGGGGCACTTTTGAAATTTTCATTTTTGACCAAAATCGTCAGGTCCGGGGCTTAGGGAATTTCTCATATGCCACAAAACGGTAGAAGCTCCTGTTCAAAAATGATGCTCCGAAATCAACTTCTGTCACCTCAGTGATACATTTTGGGATAGTACCTAAAGTTTAAAGCAGAAATTGGGGCACTTTTGAAATTTTCATTTTTGACCAAAATCGACAGGTCCGGGGCTTAGGGAATTTCTCATATGCCACAAAACGGTAGAAGCTCCTGTTAAAAAATGATGCTCCGAAATCAACTTCTGTCACCTCAGTGATACATTTTGGGATAGTACCTAAAGTTTAAAGCAGAAATTGGGGCACTTTTGAAATTTTAATTTTTGACCAAAATCGACAGGTCCGGGGCTTAGGGAATTTCTCATATGCCACAAAATGGTTGAAGCTCCTGTTCAAAAATGATGCTCCGAAATCAACTTCTGTCACCTCAGTGATACATTTTGGGATAGTACCTAAAGTTTAAAGCAGAAATTGGGGCACTTTTGAAATTTTCATTTTTGACCAAAATCGACAGGTCCGGGGCTTAGGGAATTTCTCATATGCCACAAAATGGTTGAAGCTCCTGTTCAAAAATGATGCTCCGAAATCAACTTCTGTCACCTCAGTGATACATTTTGGGATAGTACCTAAAGTTTAAAGCAGAAATTGGGGCACTTTTGAAATTTTCATTTTTGACCAAAATCGACAGGTCCGGGGCTTAGGGAATTTCTCATATGCCACAAAACGGTTGAAGCTCCTGTTCAAAAATGATGCTCCGAAATCAACTTCTGTCACCTCAGTGATACATTTTGGGATAGTACCTAAAGTTTAAAGCAGAAATTGGGGCACTTTTGAAATTTTCATTTTTGACCAAAATCGACAGGTCCGGGGCTTAGGGAATTTCTCATATGCCACAAAATGGTTGAAGCTCCTGTTCAAAAATGATGCTCCGAAATCAACTTCTGTCACCTCAGTGATACATTTTGGGATAGTACCTAAAGTTTAAAGCAGAAATTGGGGCACTTTTGAAATTTTCATTTTGACCAAAATCGACAGGTCCGGGGCTTAGGGAATTTCTCATATGCCACAAAACGGTAGAAGCTCCTGTTCAAAAATGATGCTCCGAAATCAACTTCTGTCACCTCAGTGATACATTTTGGGATAGTACCTAAAGTTTAAAGCAGAAATTGGGGCACTTTTGAAATTTTCATTTTTGACCAAAATCGACAGGTACGGGGCTTAGGGAATTTCTCATATGCCACAAAACGGTTGAAGCTCCTGTTCAAAAATGATGCTCCGAAATCAACTTCTGTCACCTCAGTGATACATTTTGGGATAGTACCTAAAGTTTAAAGCAGAAATTGGGGCACTTTTGAAATTTTCATTTTTGACCAAAATCGACAGGTCCGGGGCTTAGGGAATTTCTCATATGCCACAAAACGGTTGAAGCTCCTGTTCAAAAATGATGCTCCGAAATCAACTTATGTCACCTCAGTGATACATTTTGGGATAGTACCTAAAGTTTAAAGCAGAAATTGGGGCACTTTTGAAATTTTCATTTTTGACCAAAATCGACAGGTCCGGGGCTTAGGGAATTTCTCATATGCCACAAAACGGTTGAAGCTCCTGTTCAAAAATGATGCTCCGAAATCAACTTATGTCACCTCAGTGATACATTTTGGGATAGTACCTAAAGTTTAAAGCTGAAATTGGGGCACTTTTGAAATTTTCATTTTTGACCAAAATCGTCAGGTCCGGGGCTTAGGGAATTTCTCATATGCCACAAAACGGTAGAAGCTCCTGTTCAAAAATGATGCTCCGAAATCAACTTCTGTCACCTCAGTGATACATTTTGGGATAGTACCTAAAGTTTAAAGCAGAAATTGGGGCACTTTTGAAATTTTCATTTTTGACCAAAATCGACAGGTCCGGGGCTTAGGGAATTTCTCATATGCCACAAAATGGTTGAAGCTCCTGTTCAAAAATGATGCTCCGAAATCAACTTCTGTCACCTCAGTGATACATTTTGGGATAGTACCTAAAGTTTAAAGCAGAAATTGGGGCACTTTTGAAATTTTTCATTTTTGACGAAAATCGACAGGTCCGGGGCTTAGGGAATTTCTCATATGCCACAAAACGGTTGAAGCTCCTGTTCAAAAATGATGCTCCGAAATCAACTTCTGTCACCTCAGTGATACATTTTGGGATAGTACCTAAAGTTTAAAGCAGAAATTGGGGCACTTTTGAAATTTTCATTTTTGACCAAAATCGACAGGTCCGGGGCTTAGGAAATTTCTCATATGCCACAAAACGGTTGAAGCTCCTGTTCAAAAATGATGCTCCGAAATCAACTTCTGTCACCTCAGTGATACATTTTGGGATAGTACCTAAAGTTTAAAGCAGAAATTGGGGCACTTTTGAAATTTTCATTTTTGACCAAAAATCGACAGGTCCGGGGCTTAGGAAATTTCTCATATGCCACAAAACGGTTGAAGCTCCTGTTCATAAATGATGCTCCGAAATCAACTTCTGTCACCTCAGTGATACATTTTGGGATAGTACCTAAAGTTTAAAGCAGAAATTGGGGCACTTTTGAAATTTTCATTTTTGACCAAAATCGACAGGTCCGGGGCTTAGGGAATTTCTCATATGCCACAAAACGGTTGAAGCTCCTGTTCAAAAATGATGCTCCGAAATCAACAACTGTCACCTCAGTGATACATTTTGGGATAGTACCTAAAGTTTAAAGCAGAAATTGGGGCACTTTTGAAATTTTCATTTTTGACCAAAATCGACAGGTCCGGGGCTTAGGGAATTTCTCATATGCCACAAAACGGTTGAAGCTCCTGTTCAAAAATGATGCTCCGAAATCAACTTCTGTCACCTCAGTGATACATTTTGGGATAGTACCTAAAGTTTAAAGCAGAAATTGGGGCACTTTTGAAATTTTCATTTTTGACCAAAATCGACAGGTCCGGGGCTTAGGAAATTTCTCATATGCCACAAAACGGTTGAAGCTCCTGTTCAAAAATGATGCTCCGAAATCAACTTCTGTCACCTCAGTGATACATTTTGGGATAGTACCTAAAGTTTAAAGCAGAAATTGGGGGCACTTTTGAAATTTTCATTTTTGACCAAAATCGACAGGTCCGGGGCTTAGGGAATTTCTCATATGCCACAAAACGGTTGAAGCTCCTGTTCAAAAATGATGCTCCGAAATCAACAACTGTCACCTCAGTGATACATTTTGGGATAGTACCTAAAGTTTAAAGCAGAAATTGGGGCACTTTTGAAATTTTCATTTTTGACCAAAATCGACTGGTCCGGGGCTTAGGGAATTTCTCATATGCCACAAAACGGTTGAAGCTCCTGTTCAAAAATGATGCTCCGAAATCAACTTCTGTCACCTCAGTGATACATTTTGGGATAGTACCTAAAGTTTAAAGCAGAAATTGGGGCACTTTTGAAATTTTCATTTTTGACCAAAATCGACAGGTCCGGGGCTTAGGGAATTTCTCATATGCCACAAAACGGTAGAAGCTCCTGTTCAAAAATGATGCTCCGAAATCAACTTCTGTCACCTCAGTGATACATTTTGGGATAGTACCTAAAGTTTAAAGCAGAAATTGGGGCACTTTTGAAATTTTCATTTTTGACCAAAATCGACAGGTCCGGGGCCTTAGGGAATTTCTCATATGCCACAAAACGGTAGAAGCTCCTGTTCAAAAATGATGCTCCGAAATCAACTTCTGTCACCTCAGTGATACATTTTGGGATAGTACCTAAAGTTTAAAGCAGAAATTGGGGCACTTTTGAAATTTTCATTTTTGACCAAAATCGACAGGTCCGGGGCTTAGGGAATTTCTCATATGCCACAAAAACGGTTGAAGCTCCTGTTCAAAAATGATGCTCCGAAATCAACAACTGTCACCTCAGTGATACATTTTGGGATAGTACCTAAAGTTTAAAGCAGAAATTGGGGCACTTTTGAAATTTTCATTTTTGACCAAAATCGACAGGTCCGGGGCTTAGGGAATTTCTCATATGCCACAAAACGGTTGAAGCTCCTGTTCAAAAATGATGCTCCGAAATCAACAACTGTCACCTCAGTGATACATTTTGGGATAGTACCTAAAGTTTAAAGCAGAAATTGGGGCACTTTTGAAATTTTCATTTTTGACCAAAATCGACTGGTCCGGGGCTTAGGGAATTTCTCATATGCCACAAAACGGTTGAAGCTCCTGTTCAAAAATGATGCTCCGAAATCAACTTCTGTCACCTCAGTGATACATTTTGGGATAGTACCTAAAGTTTAAAGCAGAAATTGGGGCACTTTTGAAATTTTCATTTTTGACCAAAATCGACAGGTCCGGGGCTTAGGGAATTTCTCATATGCCACAAAACGGTAGAAGCTCCTGTTCAAAAATGATGCTCCGAAATCAACTTCTGTCACCTCAGTGATACATTTTGGGATAGTACCTAAAGTTTAAAGCAGAAATTGGGGCACTTTTGAAATTTTCATTTTTGACCAAAATCGACAGGTCCGGGGCTTAGGGAATTTCTCATATGCCACAAAACGGTTGAAGCTCCTGTTCAAAAATGATGCTCCGAAATCAACTTCTGTCACCTCAGTGATACATTTTGGGATAGTACCTAAAGTTTAAAGCAGAAATTGGGGCACTTTTGAAATTTTCATTTTTGACCAAAATCGACTGGTCCGGGGCTTAGGGAATTTCTCATATGCCACAAAACGGTTGAAGCTCCTGTTCATAAATGATGCTCCGAAATCAACTTCTGTCACCTCAGTGATACATTTTGGGATAGTACCTAAAGTTTAAAGCAGAAATTGGGGCACTTTTGAAATTTTCATTTTTGACCAAAATCGACAGGTCCGGGGCTTAGGGAATTTCTCATATGCCACAAAACGGTTGAAGCTCCTGTTCAAAAATGATGCTCCGAAATCAACTTCTGTCACCTCAGTGATACATTTTGGGATAGTACCTAAAGTTTAAAGCAGAAATTGGGGCACTTTTGAAATTTTCATTTTTGACCAAAATCGACAGGTCCGGGGCTTAGGAAATTTCTCATATGCCACAAAACGGTTGAAGCTCCTGTTCAAAAATGATGCTCCGAAATCAACTTCTGTCACCTCAGTGATACATTTTGGGATAGTACCTAAAGTTTAAAGCAGAAATTGGGGCACTTTTGAAATTTTCATTTTTGACCAAAATCGACAGGTCCGGGGCTTAGGGAATTTCTCATATGCCACAAAACGGTTGAAGCTCCTGTTCAAAAATGATGCTCCGAAATCAACAACTGTCACCTCAGTGATACATTTTGGGATAGTACCTAAAGTTTAAAGCAGAAATTGGGGCACTTTTGAAATTTTCATTTTTGACCAAAATCGACTGGTCCGGGGCTTAGGGAATTTCTCATATGCCACAAAACGGTTGAAGCTCCTGTTCAAAAATGATGCTCCGAAATCAACTTCTGTCACCTCAGTGATACATTTTGGGATAGTACCTAAAGTTTAAAGCAGAAATTGGGGCACTTTTGAAATTTTCATTTTTGACCAAAATCGACAGGTCCGGGGCTTAGGGAATTTCTCATATGCCACAAAACGGTAGAAGCTCCTGTTCAAAAATGATGCTCCGAAATCAACTTCTGTCACCTCAGTGATACATTTTGGGATAGTACCTAAAGTTTAAAGGCAGAATTGGGGCACTTTTGAAATTTTCATTTTTGACCAAAATCGACAGGTCCGGGGCTTAGGGAATTTCTCATATGCCACAAAACGGTAGAAGCTCCTGTTCAAAAATGATGCTCCGAAATCAACTTCTGTCACCTCAGTGATACATTT
>NW_026969420.1:0-41437 GCF_028390025.1 Pseudophryne corroboree
CATAGATGCAATTCAAATATGTAATTTGTACCTTCCTATTTTAAAATATAATGGATGAACCTCACCCTGTGAGAACAATCTTCATGATCAAGAGATCTCATATGCAAAATAAGTATGAGTTGGGATAGGGCTGGGGAGGGTGGCTGCTCGGGCAGCCCCTCCCCCGTCAAGTTAAGGAGATTCAACTGAGGACGCACAAGGGAACTCTCGTCTGGGGACAACAACTGCAGGGAGACCACATCTGTTCAGATGAACATGGGAGGGTGGAAGGCTGCCTAATATTGAAGCACCATCAAATATCAAACCATATGCAACAACTAGTACAAGCATTCCAGGGGGAAGGTCTGCAGAAGACGGATTTGCATACGGTGATGTCATCCAAGCAGTGGACCAAAGTTGGCTGGAACCCTCATCTGCATATGAAAAGAGAAAAGGGGCATGCAGGGCATGGCGGCCTTTTGCGGTGCTTGGATGACCCCTAGTTCGCATTAAACACCCCCACCCTCCTTTGGTGTGGGGCTCATGTTGGCCATGCCCCATCCCCTGAAGCATTCAAGCTGATTTCTTGCAGCAGCTGGGCACTGTAACAGCTCCAGAGCTGTTCTGTAAGGCAAGTAAAAGGGTGTGGGCCCTGCAGCACCACCTGTAGTTCGCATTGTGCGTTGGAAGGCACAAAGTAAGCAGACGGGAGGAGAAGTCAGGATAGTGCGCAAGGGCATCCTTTTCTCTTAGTCCGTAGAGGATGCTGGGGTCACATTAAGAACCATGGGGTATAGACGGGATCCGCAAGAGACATGGGCACTTTAAGACTTTCAAAGGGTGTGAACTGGCTCCTCCCTCTATGCCCCTCCTCCAGACTCCAGTTATAGGAACTGAGCCCAGGGAGACGGACATTTCGAGGAAAGGATTTATTGTTAAACTAAGGTGAGCATCTTACCAGCTCACACCTTAAGCATGCCGCAGAATGTGGCATTCAACAGAACACAAGCCAACGGCATGAACAATTGCAGCAAAAAGCTGACCAGAACCATAACACAACATGTGTATAACCACAAGTAATAACTGCAGACACAGTATGGACTGGGACGGGTGCCCAGCATCCTCTACGGACTAAGAGAAAAGGATTTACCGGTAGGTATTAAAATCCTATTTTCTCATACGACCTAGAGGATGCTGGGGTCACATTAAGAACCATGGGGTTATACCAAAGCTCTTGAACGGGTGGGAGAGTGCGTACGACTCTGCAGCACCGAATGACCCAACTTGAGGTTATCATCAGCCAAGGTATCAAACTTGTAAAACTTAGCAAAAGTGTTTACTAAATAGCTGCTCGGCAAAATTGCAATGCCGAGACTCCCCGACCAGCTGCCCAGGATGAACCCACCTTTCTAGTAGAATGGGTCTTCACCTATTTCAGTAACGGCAATCCTGCCGTGGAATGAGCATGCTGAATCTTACCACAGATCCAGCGCATAATGGTCTACATGGAAGCAGGACACCCAATCCTGTTGGGAGCATACAGGACAAACAGAGCCTCTGTTTTCCTAATCTGAACCGTTCTGGTGACATAAATTTTCAAAGTTCTGACCACAGCCAGAGACTTTGACTCAACGAAGGTGTCAGTGGCCAAAGGCACCATGTGGAAAGATGAACCACCTTCGGCAGAAATTGTTGACGTGTCCTCAATTCTGCTCTATCTTCATGAAAGATCAAATAAAGGATCTTGTGATACTGCATGGTTTGTACTGTTTTCCATGTGCTCCCAGATCTTTCAAGCAAGTAGCATGGTCAAGAAAGTTCTGTTTGAAAAGTAACAACATTTACTGTCATTGTTATAGAATTTGGGAGAAAAAACAAGAAGAAATCTGCACTGTTGACGCACTGGACAGAATGAATGAATCATAAAATATAACCTTTATTAAGTATGTATTAAAATTGGATAAATATTAATATTATTATCCCAAACTGCAGTGAAACATAAAGGTTAAAATCACAGAACTAACATACATGTGCATAAGAAGAATAAAGAGATGTGAAAAAAAGGTTTAAAAAGCGTGTCCGTGTGTGATTATTTTTGAAGGCACAACCCTGGCGGGGTTGTTTATATAGATATATATGTTGCTAATAATCACTTTCTAGCGTAATGTTATTAAATAGCTGTTAGTATCTATGTCGTCAGGTACCACTGGGTCGTATCCTATATACTCCCTTCACTCAATAGGGGTTACCTCCCGGGAAGCCATCCCCATTGGCGAATTTGTGGGGGTGATTGAGTATAACCGGTAAGCTAACCTCCAATTTGTGGGGTGCTTAGGTAGATGGGGATCACTTATTTCTCTGTGTCCCCTAAGACTATATTCCTAAATTCAATACCATAGGGGGATAGCTTTCTATATCGGATAAGAAATCACTTGATAGGGAAATCTCTATGCATCATGGAAAGATCATATTTATTAATATCCAAACTAAAAAAATGATGAATAGCTTTAATTTAGCTGTTTAGATATAGTTAATTGGCGAGATATACCAACAGGTGCGGTTGCCTTAAGGAATATGGCAATTCCAATATAAATAGCAGCCCTCCTTCATATAATCAGCCAGATCTTATTAAATCTGGTCCAGATATAGCCGTTCAGATATACTTAATTGACAACATATATCAATCGGTGGGGTTGCCTTAAGGAATATAGCAATTCCAATTCTCATATAAATAGCAACCTTCCTTCATATATTCAGCCAGATCTTATTTAATCTGATCTAGGCGTAGGCAATAATGCTTTCCTTAGAGGTATAGCCACCTCAATTCTTATTAGGAAGCAAAGTGTCTGTCATAATGGTTTATCCAATTCATCTAAGAAATAATATATTCCATGTGTCAGAGATTCATTACTCTCTATTTACACTGTTAAAGAGTTAATTCTTATTATGTTACAGTGTAATGAAATTATCATATAGGGAGATGTGGCAATTCCATGTGCTATATATATAATAACCCTTAGTGGTCCAGATTCCACAATGAGGAATTTTCTTATAAACCGCTGAAACACACAGCTGTTTGACTGACTTCCAAATATATCTATCTCACTTTGTAACAGTCTTATGATAGAGAAACTGTTACATATTCGGTCACTTAGTTATCTAAAGGTAAACAGACTCAGTGTGAGGGTAATATAATATATCAAATGCGCTGTCAATAATCGTGGTAACTGGTGTAATAATGTGGTATATTGAGTATGCTAGTAAGGCATATAACTGCTCTCCAGCCTTTAAGTGTTACCAATCAATTTGTTACACTGTAAAGGATTTATGGTGTCCTGTTAGGACATGCAGCTGCTAGGCTGACTCAAAGATTTATCCATTTGTAACAATTATGTAACAGTTATATACATGTTACTGGTATTACATAGAAATAGTATGACACAGGCCAGCAGTCCCATGTGTCTAGATTCCACAATAGGAGATTTTCTTTGTCTTATAAACTGCTGAAACACACAGCTGCTAGACTGACTTCAAATATATATATTACTTTGTAACAGTCTTATAGTAAAGAGACTGTTACACACTGTCATTTAGTTATCTCAAGGTTAGCAGATTCTGTGTGAGGATAGTGTTCTGTTAGAACATGCAGCTGCTAGGCTGACTCATAGAAAATGTATCCATTTGTAACAAATGACACATACAGCATTAAATTAATATCTATAGCAGCCCATGTGACATCTCTACTCTTATCATAATTGTCTGGTTATTGCCAATCTGGACAGCAGGAGTGATATATATTCACTAGTCCCAATATCCCATCATATAAATATACCCACACTGATATACTTTCTTATCAAGAGTTATTAGTAGCTATCTGTATGCACTTTAGACATTGTAATTGCTAAGTGACATCATATCTAGTGTATTCCTTTCTTATAGCTCAGCTTCTATTCCCTATTAGTGGAGACTAACAGCTAACATCATAATCATATATTTTTGTTTTATAACATTTCACATGAGTCAAATACACGAGGACACGCCGTGCCCTACACGCGTGTTTCACTGCATCTATGGCAACTTACATTAAAGCTAACAAGAAAGCACACTCGTTCTGTCTTTAAACAGATAAAAGAAACCCCAATAATATGGGGCATGCAAAAATTTAGATAAAACTCAGTTTTGCTCCTCTCCACGGAAATCTTTAGTAAAAGGCGAAAGATTTGTTCGTTCTGAAGAGAAACCAGAGCATGACCAAGATTCCACCTGTCGCCTGAGTGCCATGCCAGCAGTCCTCATTCAGCTCAAAGTGAGCACCCAATATGAAAGAAAGAAAGCAGATTTCTCACCAGGCTTCCCCTTGCTATAAGCATGGTTTGTACTCTTTTCCATGTGCTCCCAGATCTTTCAAGCAATTAGTATGGTCAAGAAAGTTCTGCTTGAAAAGAAACAGACATTTACTGTCATTGTTATACAAATAAACTTACATTAAAGCCAACAAGAAAGCTCACTCGTTCTGTCTTTAAACTGATAAAAGAAACCCCAATAATATGGGGCATGCAAAAATTGAGATAAAACTCAGTTTTGCTCCTCTCCACGGATAATCTTTAATAAAAGGCGAAAGATTTGTTCATTCTGAAGAGAAACCAGAGCATGACCAAGATTCCACCTGTCGCCTGAGTGCCATGCCAGCAGTCCTCATTCAGATCAAAGTGAGCGCCCAATTTGAAAGAAAGCAGATTTCTCACCTGGCTTCTCCTTGCTATAAGCATGGTTTGTACTGTATTCCATGTGCTCCCAGATCTTTCAAGTAAGTAGCATGGTCAAGAAAGTTCTGTTTGAAAAGAAACAAACATTTACTGTAATTTCTATGCAAATGAGCTTTCATTAAAGCACACTCATTCTATCTTTAAACCGATAAAAGAAACCCCAAAAAGATGGGGCATGCAAAAATTGAGGTAAAACTCAGTTTTGCTCCTCTCCACGGAAATCTTTAGTAAAAGGCGAAAGATTTGTTCGTTCTGAAGAGAAACCAGAGCATGACCAAGATTTTCATCTGAAAATATGTGTTCTCCCTGCAGTTGTTGTCCCCAGATGAGAGTTCCCTTGTGCTGCCTCAGTTGAATCTCCTTTACTTGACAGAGATGTGCCTGAGCAGCGGCCCTCCCCAGCCCTATCCCAAATCATACTTATTTTGCATAGGAGATACCATGGTCATGAAGATTGTTCTCCCAGGGTGAGGTTCATTCATTGCATTCTGGGTATGCTGACCCCTGTGATTTCCCCAAATGTGGGAAACTCGACTGCATTATTTGTGGTAGTGGGGGACTGTGTTTGTGCTTTCCTCTGGTCAGCTCTGGTAAAAGTCAGATTTCTTTGTCTCAGATCTTCCTCTAGCCTTGTTCTTCTTTCGAGAGTTCCCTTGTGCTGCCTCAGTTGGATCTCCTTCACTTGACAGGGGGTGCCCGAGCAGCAATCCTCCACAGCTCTAGCCCAACTCCTACTTACCTGCCAGGTGAGATACTATGATCTTCACTGTTAGGGCAATCAGGATGTGGAATTCCCTGCCAGGGAAGGTGGTAATGGCGGACTCTGTAATTGGATTTAAAAAAGGAATGGATACATTTCTGAATGAAAAAGCTATCCAAGGTTATAATACTTAAAATATCAACATGGTTAATCCGGGGGTAACATGAGTTATAGTAGCTAACTAGTCATAAAACATTATTCAGCAAGTATGTAGAATCATCACAACTTAAAACAGGTTGAACACGATGGGCAATTTGCCTCTATTCAACCTCAAAAACTATGTTACTATATGTTACTATATTACTATGTTACTGTAGTATACAGAAAACCAAAATGCAATGAACAGTGATAGTGAGCACTGATGAGGATACTAGAACTGACACTGAGCAGCAAGATGCAGCACTGGACTATTAGTAATGTACTGTAGTATGCTGAGCACCACAATGCAGCACAAGACAATGAGCAGTGATCTGAGCACTGATGAGGATACTACTGAGAACTGACACTGAGCAGGAGAGACACACTACTAGTATTACTGAGCAGCAATAAGTAACCACTGATACTGAGCACTGCTATTGAGATTTCCACTGAGAGAACATAGCCACGTCCATTCCGCTCTCTCTTCAATGCACGAGTAAAAATGGCGGCAACGCGCAGCTCTTTATATGGAATCCGAATCTCGCGAGAATCCGACAGCGGGATGATGACATTTTCCCTTGTTCAGGTTTTCCGAGTCAGGCGGGAACAACCGAGCCTGCCTCGGACCAGTGTAAACCACGTGGAGTTCGTGGGGAATTCGGTTCTCGGAGAACCGAACCCGCTCCTCTCTACCTTATACCCATCAATTTTTTTATTTTCAATCTAAGCCCCTGCAGTTTTCTGTAAGCATCTGCTTCGCTATGATGATCAACAAGTCACAAGGGCAAACACTCAGGGCTTGAGGCGTAGATCTTAGGACCAGCTGCTACAAGCATGGCAGAGGTGTCACTATTACTGGTGACACCCAGAGAGGTGGCGAGGGAGATTGTAATGCAGTGCGCGCAGATAAGCAGCGCAATGGTAAAAAGGAGGCATGGTTTCATAGGTAGGGACGTGGCCTGGTGGCCTGAATCTACATTTTGTTGCTCCGGGTGTCCCGGGGGTTGGGGACTGCACCCGGGGACTAGTGTGTGAGCGGTGCTGGCTCCTGCACAGTGAAAAGGCATGGCCACCCAGCATGACGCCTCCCTTCTTGACCATGCTGTAATTGCAGTCGCACTGCAGTTCAGCGTGATCATAAAAAATGGTGTAGCCTCCTGCTGGTGCAGACTGTATGTGCGCGCAGGAAGCCGCCACCATTTTTGTGATCACAGCGGCTGAATGTGATGTCATACAGCCGCTGTGACCACGCCCCCTGTGTCTCCTCCATTGCAGACCCCATTTTGAAGCCTTGCACCCGCACCGCTCCATCCCTCACTTGGAAATGGAGTGTTGCTGACCCACCTATCCCCCCCCCCCGCCCCGATTGACAGGCAGAGGCGATCGCATTCTCTGCGGGGTGCCGCAGAAAATGCAGGCACATGCGTATGCTCTTAGCAATTTTTGCAGTTGGATCGCTTATTGTGATTGCAATCCAACCTGAATCAGGCCCTATTACCTATCACAATGCGCTGCGGGCAGTACAAAATTGGGTTAATATAGGAGAAAAACCCCCAGACCTGTGCTCCTTAACTGTACCTGGTGGCTAGTGGAGCGGCTGCCCAGTAATCAGTGTCCACGCCAGTGCGCACACGGTCCACCCCCTACGGCCACGCTCCCCTTCAACAGCGGCCTCGTGATCCGGAAGGGTGGTGTGTGTGTGACTGACCTTAGGATGAAACCGGAGCCTCCGCTGCAGTGACCCAGCAACCAGGGCACGGGAGTATACAGCGTCGCTGGGAGTGATGAAGCTGCAGTAAAGATGTCTATTAGACCTAGCCTGCTGCAGCCCTTGTAGATTCTCATAAAACAAGTTCTTCTTTTCTTGTCAAAATTTATAGCTAAGAATAGGCTGCCTGAGGCAGGCCCCTGTTAAGTGGCCTGCTACTGAAGGCACCAACTACAAACTGAGCTCCCTGTTCATGGAAGCGGGGTTATAGAGGAGAATGCACTGAGCATCTTGGGAACAGTCAAAAGCTTTGAGCCGGTTGGTGCCTCAGATCAAGATCCTACTCTACACCCCAATGTGAATCCTTGTGGAGTCCAGTGTACCCCACAGAAGAAATTAATGTGTCACACCCATTGGCAGCAACCTTAGAATAGCTGCTGACGGGCACAATTGAGAATGGAAGGGGGGGGGGGACATTTGAATCCAGCACATAAATGCAATTCAAATATGTAATTTGTACCTTCCTATTTTAAAATATAATGGATGAACCTCACCCTGTGAGAACAATCTTCATGATCAAGAAATCTCATATGCAAAATAAGTATGAGTTGGGATAGGGCTGGGGAGGGTGTCTGCTCTGGCAGCCCCTCCCCCGTCAAGTTAAGGAGATTCAACTGAGGAAGCACAAGGGAACTCTCGTCTGGGGACAACAACTGCAGGGAGACCACATCTTTTCAGATGAACATGGGAGGGCGGAAGGCTGCCTAATACTGAAGCACCATCAAATATCAAACCATATGCAACATCTAGTACAAGCATTCCTGGGGGAAGGTCTGCAGCAGACGGATTTGCATACAGTGATGTTATCCAAGCAGTGGGCCAAAGTTGGCTGGAACCCTCATCTGCATATGAAAAGAGAAAAGGGGCGTGCAGGGCATGGCGGCCTTTTGCAGTGCTTGGATGACCCCTAGTTCTCATTAAACACCCCCACCCTCCTTTGGTGTGGGGCTCATGTTGGCCATGCCCCATCCCCTGAAGCATTCAAGCTGATTTCTTGCAGCAGCTGGGCACTGTAACAGCTCCAGAGCTGTTCTGTAAGGCAAGTAAAAGGGTGTGGGCCCTGCAGCACCACCTGTAGTTCGCATTGTGCGTTGGAAGGCACAAAGTAAGCAGACGGGAGGAGAAGTCAGGATAGTGCGCAAGGGCATCCTTTTCTCTTAGTCCGTAGAGGATGCTGGGGTCACATTAAGAACCATGGGGTATAGACGGGATCCGCAAGAGACATGGGCACTTTAAGACTATCAAAGGGTGTGAACTGGCTCCTCCCTCTATGCCCCTCCTCCAGACTCCAGTTATAGGAACTGTGCCCAGGGAGACGGACATTTCGAGGAAAGGATTTATTGTTAAACTAAGGTGAGCATCTTACCAGCTCACACCTTAAGCATGCCGCAGAACGTGGCATTCAACAGAACACAAGCCAACGGCATGAACAATTGCAGCGTGGCCTAAGTAAAAGGGGGTGTGACTTCGCGGGAGGACCCGCGATCGCGAGTCACGCCCCCGTTTTCGGCACTGAGGGGGCATGCCCAGCGCTCTGTGAGCCGCTGGCATGCCACCTCTCCCTCTGACTTCAGTGAATAGACGCTGTGCGCATGCGCACAGCGTCTATTCACCGCTGCTCTGCTAAGCAGGGCAGCGACAGACAGAGCCTCCCAACTGTCCTCCCCACCGCGGGACACTGCGGCCCGCAGGTGGGACAGCGGGACAGTCCCCAAAAAACGGGACTGTCCCGCGAAAATCGGGACAGTTGGGAGGTATGATATGGGGCATGCAAAAATTGAGATAAAACTCAGTTTTGCTCCTCTCCACGGAAATCTTTAATAAAAGGCGAAATATTTGTTAGTTCTGAAGAGAATCCAGAGCATGACCAAGATTCCACCTGTCGCCTGAGTGCCATGCCAGCAGTTCTCATTCAGCTGAAAGTGAGCACCCAATTTGAATGAAAGAAAGCAGATTTCTCACCAGGCTTACCCTTGCTATAAACATGGTTTGTACTCTTTTCCATGTGCTCCCAGATCTTTCAAGCAATTAGTGTGGTCAAGAAAGTTCTGTTTGAAAAGAAACAAACATTTACTGTAATTTCTATGCAAATGAGCTTACATTAAAGCACACTCGTTCTATCTTTAAACAGATAAAATAAAACCCCAATAAGATGGGGCAAGGAAAAAATGAGATAAAACTCAGTTTTGCTCCTCTCCACGGAAATCTTTAGTAAAAGGCGAAAGATTTGTTCGTTCTGAAGAGAAACCAGAGCATGACCAAGATTCCACCTGTCGCCTGAGTGCCATGCCAGCAGTTCTTATTCAGCTCAAAGTGAGCACCCAATTTGAAAGAAAGAAAGCAGATTTCTCACCAGGCTTCCCCTAGCTATAAACATGGTTTGTATTTTTTTCCATGTGTTCCCAGATCTTTCAAGCAATTAGTATAGTCAAGAAAGTTCTGTTTGAAAAGAAACAAACATTTACTGTCATTTCTATGCAAATGAGCTTACATTAAAGCACACTCGTTCTATCTTTAAACCGATAAAATAAAACCCCAATAAGATGGGGCATGCAAAATTTGAGATAAAACTCAGTTTTGCTCCTCTCCATGGAAATCTTTAGTAAAAGGCGAAAGATTTGTTCGTTCTGAAGAGAAACCAGAGCATGACCAAGATTCCACCTGTCGCCTGAGTGCCATGCCAGCCAGGGCCGGCTCCAGGCCTACTAGCACCCTGAGCGAGAAAATGTAAAAGTGCCCCCCCCCCATGCGCGCGCCGAAGGCGCGCGCGCCCTTGGAAAAGTGGGTGTGGCCTCTTGAAAAAGTGGGCGTGGTCTCGTCCCCCAGCAGTGCCAGCTACACATGACATGCCCTCCAGCAGTGCCAGCTACACGTGCTAGTGTTCACTTTTTAGGGCAGGTTGCTGATCACAGGGAGGGCACATTTTTAAGTTAGGTGGGCAAAATGATGTACATACTGTAATGCTTGTTGTTCCCATTTCCACACGCTAAAGCATGGACAGTGCGCGCCGAAGGCGCGCAGCAAAAATTTAGGGGAGTTACTTCGTGGGGAAGGTGCGTAGCCACATTATAGTGGCAATTCACATTACACCACACAGTAGTGCAGCTAATACACATTGCACCAGGTAGAACCTCCTATAAGAGCACGTTAGACACATTGCGCCAGGTAGAGCACTGAGACACACTGCCCAGCCACAGACGCCTAGCGGGAACACTACATGATATGCCCCCCAGCAGTGCCAGCTACACATGACATGCCCCCCAGCAGTGCCAGCTACACGTGACATGCCCCCCAGCAGTGCCAGCTACATAAATGGCCACACAGTTCCAGATGGATAAATGCCCCCACAGCGCAGATATGCCCCCACAGTGCCACATACATTAATGCCCTCACAGTGCAAGATATGCCCCCACAGTGCAAGAAATGTCCCCACAGTGCAAGAAATGCCCCCACAGTGCAAGAAATGCCCCCACGGTGCCAGATACATAAATGCCCCCACGGTGCCAGATACATAAATGCCCCCACGGTGCCAGATACATAAATGCCCCCACGGTGCCTGATACATAAATGCCCCCACGGTGCCAGATACATAAATGCCCCCACGGTGCCAGATACATAAATGCCCCCACGGTGCCAGATACATAAATGTCCCCACGGTGCCTGATACATAAATGCCCCCACGGTGCATGATACATAAATGCCCCCACGGTGCATGATACATAAATGCCCCCACGGTGCCTGATACATAAATGCCCCCACGGTGCCTGATACATAAATGCCCCCACAGAGCCAGATAAATGCCCCCACAGTGCCAGATATGTCCCCACAGTGCCAGATATGCCCCCACAGTGCCAGATATGCCCCCACGGTGCCAGAAATGCCCCCACAGTGCCAGATAAATGCCCCCAGTGCCAGATAAATGCCCCCACAGTGCCAGATAAATGCCCCCACAGAGCCAGATAAATGCCCCCACAGTGCCAGAAATGCCCCCACAGTGCCAGAAATGCCCCCACAGTGCCAGATATGCCCCCACAGTGCCAGATATGCCCCCACAGTGCCAGATATGCCCCCACAGTGCCTGATATGTCCCCACAGTGCCAGAAATGCCCCCACAGTGCCAGAAATGCCCCCACAGTGCCAGATAAATGCCCCCACAGAGCCAGATAAATGCCCCCACAGAGCCAGATAAATGCCCCCACAGTGCCAGAAATGCCCCCACGGTGCCAGAAATGCCCACACAGTGCCAGAAATGCCCCCACAGTGCCAGAAATGTCCCCACAGTGCCTGATATGTCCCCACAGTGCCAAATATGCCCCCACAGAGCTAGATATGCAATGCCCCCACAGTGCCAGAAATGCCCCCACAGTGCCAGAAATGCCCCCCACAGAGCCAGAAATGCCCCCACAATGCCAGAAATGCCCCCACATAACCAAAAATGCCCCCTGTGTGCCAGAAATGCCCCCACAGTGCGGATCTCCCCCCCCAAAAAAAAAAAAAAATACCTGCGGCGCTGGGGAGGAGTACTGCTGTCCGCCTGTGTGGGAGCGCTGGCGGGCGGGCGGGAGGCCGGGCGAGTGAGCCTGAGCCTGGGTCCGGGCTGGCGGGCGGGTGGGCGGCCACTTGTGCAGGCGGGCTATGCGCGGCGCCGGCGTCTGACGTTAGATACCGGCGCCGCGCAGCGCGCATACACAGCGCGACCGCCAAATGCTGCAGCAGCACACACACAGGGCCGGCTCCAGCATCGAATATGGCGGCGCCAGCGCGTGGCGCCCATTAAGGGTGGCGCCCTGCGCGGCCGCTCTATTCGAACATGCCTAGAGCCGGCCCTGATGCCAGCAGTCCTCATTCAGCTCAAAGTGAGCACCCAATTTGAAAGAAAGAAAGCAGATTTCTCACCAGGCTTCCCCTTGCTATAAGCATGGTTTGTACTCTTTTCCATGTGCTCCCAGATCTTTCAAGCAATTAGTATGGTCAAGAAAGTTCTGCTTGAAAAGAAACAGACATTTACTGTCATTGTTATACAAATAAACTTACATTAAAGCTAACAAGAAAGCACACTCGTTCTGTCTTTAAACTGATAAAAGAAACCCCAATAATATGGGGCATGCAAAAATTGAGATAAAACTCAGTTTTGCTCCTCTCCACGGAAATCTTTAATAAAAGGCGAAATATTTGTTAGTTCTGAAGAGAAACCAGAGCATGACCAAGATTCCACCTGTCGCCTGAGTGCCATGCCAGCAGTCCTCATTCAGATCAAAGTGAGCGCCCAATTTGAAAGAAAGCAGATTTCTCACCTGGCTTCTCCTTGCTATAAGCATGGTTTGTACTGTATTCCATGTGCTCCCAGATCTTTCAAGCAAGTAGCATGGTCAAGAAAGTTCTGTTTGAAAAGAAACAAACATTTACTGTCATTTCTATGCAAATGAGCTTTCATTAAAGCACACTCATTCTATCTTTAAACCGATAAAAGAAACCCCAAAAAGATGGGGCATGCAAAAATTGAGGTAAAACTCAGTTTTGCTCCTCTCCACGGAAATCTTTAGTAAAAGGCGAAAGATTTGTTCGTTCTGAAGAGAAACCAGAGCATGACCAAGATTTTCATCTGAAAATATGTGTTCTCCCTGCAGTTGTTGTCCCCAGATGAGAGTTCCCTTGTGCTGCCTCAGTTGAATCTCCTTTACTTGACAGAGATGTGCCTGAGCAGCGGCCCTCCCCAGCCCTATCCCAAATCATACTTATTTTGCATAGGAGATACCATGGTCATGAAGATTGTTCTCCCAGGGTGAGGTTCATTCATTGCATTCTGGGTATGCTGACCCCTGTGATTTCCCCAAATGTGGGAAACTCGACTGCATTATTTGTGGTAGTGGGGGACTGTGTTTGTGCTTTCCTCTGGTCAGCTCTGGTAAAAGTCAGATTTCTTTGTCTCAGATCTTCCTCTAGCCTTGTTCTTCTTTCGAGAGTTCCCTTGTGCTGCCTCAGTTGGATCTCCTTCACTTGACAGGGGGTGCCCGAGCAGCAATCCTCCACAGCTCTAGCCCAACTCCTACTTACCTGCCAGGTGAGATACTATGATCTTCACTGTTAGGGCAATCAGGATGTGGAATTCCCTGCCAGGGAAGGTGGTAATGGTGGACTCTGTAATTGGATTTAAAAAAGGAATGGATACATTTCTGAATGAAAAAGCTATCCAAGGTTATAATACTTAAAATATCAACATGGTTAATCCGGGGGTAACATGAGTTATAGTAGCTAACTAGTCATAAAACATTATTCAGCAAGTATGTAGAATCATCACAACTTAAAACAGGTTGAACACGATGGGCAATTTGCCTCTATTCAACCTCAAAAACTATGTTACTATATGTTACTATATTACTATGTTACTGTAGTATACAGAAAACCAAAATGCAATGAACAGTGATAGTGAGCACTGATGAGGATACTAGAACTGACACTGAGCAGCAAGATGCAGCACTGGACTATTAGTAATGTACTGTAGTATGCTGAGCACCACAATGCAGCACAAGACAATGAGCAGTGATACTGAGCACTGATGAGGATACTACTGAGAACTGACACTGAGCAGGAGAGACACACTACTAGTATTACTGAGCAGCAATAAGTAACCACTGATACTGAGCACTGATATTGAGATTTCCACTGAGAGAACATAGCCACGTCCATTCCGCTCTATCTTCAATGCACGAGTAAAAATGGCGGCAACGCGCAGCTCTTTATATGGAATCCGAATCTCGCGAGAATCCGACAGCGGGATGATGACATTTTCCCTTTTTCAGGTTTTCCGAGTCAGGCGGGAACAACCGAGCCTGCCTCGGACCAGTGTAAACAACGTGGAGTTCGTGGGGAATTCGGTTCTCGGAGAACCGAACCCGCTCCTCTCTACCTTATACCTATCAATTTTTTTATTTTCAATCTAAGCCCCTGCAGTTTTCTGTAAGCATCTGCTTCGCTATGATGATCAACAAGTCACAAGGGCAAACACTCAGGGCTTGAGGCGTAGATCTTAGGACCAGCTGCTACAAGCATGGCAGAGGTGTCACTATCACTGGTGACACCCAGAGAGGTGGCGAGGGAGATTGTAATGCAGTGCGCGCAGATAAGCAGCGCAATGGTAAAAAGGAGGCATGGTTTCATAGGTAGGGGCGTGGCCTGGTGGCCTGAATCTACATTTTGTTGCTCCGGGTGTCCCGGGGGTTGGGGGCTGCACCCGGGGACTAGTGTGTGAGCGGTGCTGGCTCCTGCACAGTGAAAGGGCATGGCCACCCAGCATGACGCCTCCCTTCTTGTCCATGCTGTAATTGCAGTCGCACTGCAGTTCAGCGTGATCATAAAAAATGATGTAGCCTCCTGCTGGTGCAGACTGTATGTGCGCGCAGGAAGCCGCCACCATTTTTGTGATCACAGCGGCTGAATGTGATGTCATACAGCCGCTGTGACCACGCCCCCTGTGTCTCCTCCGTTGCAGACCCCATTTTGAAGCCTTGCCCCCGCACCGCTCCATCCCTGACTTGGAAATGGAGTGTTGCTGACCCACCTATCCCCCCCCCCCCGCCCCGATTGACAGGCAGAGGCGATCGCATTCTCTGCGGGGTGCCACAGAAAATGCAGGCACATGCGTATGCTCTTAGCAATTTTTGCAGTTGGATCGCTTATTGTGATTGCAATCCAACCTGAATCAGGCCCTATTACCTATCACAATGCGCTGCGGGCAGTACAAAATTGGGTTAATATAGGAGAAAAACCCCCAGACCTGTGCTCCTTAACTGTACCTGGTGGCTAGTGGAGCGGCTGCCCAGTAATCAGTGTCCACGCCAGTGCGCACACGGTCCACCCCCTACGGCCACGCTCCCCTTCATCAGCGGCCTCGTGATCCGGAAGGGTGGTGTGTGTGTGACTGACCTTAGGATGAAACCGGAGCCTCCGCTGCAGTGACCCAGCAACCAGGGCATGGGAGTATACAGCGCCGCTGGGAGTGATGAAGCTGCAGTAAAGATGTCTATTAGACCTAGCCTGCTGCAGCCCTTGTAGATTCTCATAAAACAAGTTCTTCTTTTCTTGTCAAAATTTATAGCTAAGAATAGGCTGCCTGAGGCAGGCCCCTGTTAAGTGGCCTGCTACTGAAGGCACCAACTACAAACTGAGCTCCCTGTTCATGGAAGCGGGGTTATAGAGGAGAATGCACTGAGCATCTTGGGAACAGTCAAAAGCTTTGAGCCGGTTGGTGCCTCAGATCAAGATCCTACTCTACACCCCAATGTGAATCCTTGTGGAGTCCAGTGTACCCCACAGAAGAAATTAATGTGTCACACCCATTGGCAGCAACCTTAGAATAGCTGCTGACGGGCACAATTGAGAATGGAAGGGGGGGGGGGACATTTGAATCAAGCACATAAATGCAATTCAAATATGTAATTTGTACCTTCCTATTTTAAAATATAATGGATGAACCTCACCCTGTGAGAACAATCTTCATGATCAAGAGATCTCATATGCAAAATAAGTATGAGTTGGGATAGGGCTGGGGAGGGTGGCTGCTCGGGCAGCCCCTCCCCCGTCAAGTTAAGGAGATTCAACTGAGGAAGCACAAGGGAACTCTCGTCTGGGGACAACAACTGCAGGGAGACCACATCTTTTCAGATGAACATGGGAGGGCGGAAGGCTGCCTAATACTGAAGCACCATCAAATATCAAACCATATGCAACATCAAGTACAAGCATTCCTGGGGGAAGGTCTGCAGCAGACGGATTTGCATACAGTGATGTTATCCAAGCAGTGGGCCAAAGTTGGCTGGAACCCTCATCTGCATATGAAAAGAGAAAAGGGGCGTGCAGGGCATGGCGGCCTTTTGCAGTGCTTGGATGACCCCTAGTTCTCATTAAACACCCACACCCTCCTTTGGTGTGGGGCTCATGTTGGCCATGCCCCATCCCCTGAAGCATTCAAGCTGATTTCTTGCAGCAGCTGGGCACTGTAACAGCTCCAGAGCTGTTCTGTAAGGCAAGTAAAAGGGTGTGGGCCCTGCAGCACCACCTGTAGTTCGCATTGTGCGTTGGAAGGCACAAAGTAAGCAGACGGGAGGAGAAGTCAGGATAGTGCGCAAGGGCATCCTTTTCTCTTAGTCCGTAGAGGATGCTGGGGTCACATTAAGAACCATGGGGTATAGACGGGATCCGCAAGAGACATGGGCACTTTAAGACTATCAAAGGGTGTGAACTGGCTCCTCCCTCTATGCCCCTCCTCCAGACTCCAGTTATAGGAACTGTGCCCAGGGAGACGGACATTTCGAGGAAAGGATTTATTGTTAAACTAAGGTGAGCATCTTACCAGCTCACACCTTAAGCATGCCGCAGAACGTGGCATTCAACAGAACACAAGCCAACGGCATGAACAATTGCAGCAAAAAGCTGACCAGAACCATAACACAACATGTGTATAACCACAAGTAATAACTGCAGACACAGTATGGACTGGGACGGGTGCCCAGCATCCTCTACAGACTAAGAGAAAAGGATTTACCGGTAGGTATTAAAATCCTATTTTCTCATACGACCTAGAGGATGCTGGGGTCACATTAAGAACCATGGGGTTATACCAAAGCTCTTGAACGGGTGGAAGAGTGCGTACGACTCTGCAGCACCGAATGACCCAACTTGAGGTTATCATCGGCAAGGATGCAGTGGCGTTAATGTTTCCTGGTGTCAACCTGTATTATTTCAGTAGATATTGAAATGAGGATGCATCTTGCTGCCTTTCCAATGAAGCAAGTTTAATTTAGTAATAGGTGAAAAACCATCCCTACAAAGATGTTAATCAGATACTTGGCTTTGTGGACACTTTTCAGAGAACAAATTTGTTAGCATAAAAATAAAGCCAGAAAATGAAGAGCTGTTTAATCACTCAATTGGATTTTTTTGCCAGCATATTTCTTTTTCTCTGCAAACCACTGCTAAATTGTGCTTCCTAGCTGTTTTTATAAAATCACTGAATCAAATCTAACTCTGATTACATCAGAGAAGGCCAGGTACCCTACACCATAACAGGGGTTTTTGAAATTTTGACTTGTCTACTTAAAGATCACCAAAATCTGATAACAAGGTCAATTACATCCCTGGGTGGGATTGAACCACCAACCCTTTGGTTAATAACCAATCACACTAACCAATTGCGCCACAGAGACACTTTGCAAAAGTCCATACTGACAAAGGCTAATAAGCATTCATCTAGAACGTTTCCTAGAAAAACTTTTAAAAGTCAATAATCTGGAGAGTTTTTGTAAGATGTTTCTTCCATCAACCAACGAAGAAACACATTGTTACTTTCCCATGATGAGTGAGTGCTTCAAGATCTCTTGCACTTACATGTGCAGCAGAGTACTGTAATGAAAGCATGCTGGGTTCATAACCCAGAGGTAGGCAGATTGAAACTATCCTCTGCTATATGCATTTTTTTTTGTTAATTAAAGTAATCCAAAACTGGGATTGATATTTTTTCTCTTTTATTTTTACTTAAAGTACAATAACTTTTACCATTTTAATATGTTTTAATAGTATATTGACAGTATTGTTTTCTTTCAAAAATCCACTTAATTTTCTTTACCCGATTATTAAAATGGTAATTGACAAAAACAAACTACATTGTCACCAGAAGAGCAATACAAAATGTACAAGTGATATATTAAAATCATCTTTCCAGCTTGAATTTCAATGATGCATTGGGGCAACGATTTTGTGAGAAACATCTTCACCCTTAAATAAAGATTTTCTTAATTCCTTACCTGTGTGCTAATTAGATATCACCTTGTTTTCACATTAAACAGACTTCCACATGAGAAAGCAGCAAGGATGCAGTGGCGTTAATGTTTCCTGGTGTCAACCTGTATTATTTCAGTAGATATTGAAATGAGGATGCATCTTGCTGCCTTTCCAATGAAGCAAGTTTAATTTAGTAATAGGTGAAAAACCATCCCTACAAAGATGTTAATCCGATACTTGGCTTTGTGGACACTTTTCAGAGAACAAATTTGTTAGCATAAAAATAAAGCCAGAAAATGAAGAGCTGTTTAATCACTCAATTGGATTTTTCTGCCAGCATATTTCATTTTCTCTGCAACCCACTGCTAAATTGTGCTTCCTAGCTGTTTTTTGATAAAATCACTTAATCAAATCTAACTCTGATTACATCAGAGTAGGCCAGGTACCCTACACCATAAGACGGGGTTTGAAATTTTGACTTGTCTACTTAAAGATCACCAAAATCTGATGACAAGGTCAATAACATCCCTGGGTGGGATTGAACCACCAACCCTTTGGTTAATAACCAAACACACTAACCGATTGCACCACAGAGACACTTTGCAAACGTACATACTGACAAAGGCTAATAAGCATTCATCTAGAACAATTCCTAGAAAACTTTAAAAAATCAATAATCTGGAGAGATTTTGTAAGATGTTTCTTCCATCAACCAATGAAGAAACGCATTGGTACTTTCCCATGATGAGTGAGTGCTTCAGGATCTCTTGCACTTACATGTGCAGCAGAGTACTGCAATGGAAGCATGCTGGGCCCATAACCCAGAGGTAGGCAGATTGAAACTATCCTCTGCTATATGCATTTTTTTTTGTTAATTAAAGTAATCCAAAACTGGGATTGATATTTTTGCTCTTTTATTTTTACTTAAAGTACAATAACTTTTACCATTTTAATTTGTTTTAATAGTATATTGACAGTATTGTTTTCTTTCAAAAATCCACTTAATTTTCTTTACCCTATTATTAAAATGGTAATTGACAAAAACAAACTACATTGTCACCAGAAGAGCAATACAAAATGTACAAGTGATATATTAAAATCATCTTTCCAGCTTGAATTTCAATGATGCATTGGGGCAACGATTTTGTGAGAAACATCTTCACCCTTAAATAAAGATTTTCTTAATTCCTTACCTGTGTGCTAATTAGATATCACCTTGTTTTCACATTAAACAGACTTCCACATGAGAAAGCAGCAAGGATGCAGTGGCGTTAATGTTTCCTGGTGTCAACCTGTATTATTTCAGTAGATATTGAAATGAGGATGCATCTTGCTGCCTTTCCAATGAAGCAAGTTTAATTTAGTAATAGGTGAAAAACCATCCCTACAAAGATGTTAATCAGATACTTGGCTTTGTGGACACTTTTCAGAGAACAAATTTGTTAGCATAAAAATAAAGCCAGAAAATGAAGAGCTGTTTAATCACTCAATTGTATTTTTCTGCCAGCATTTTTCTTTTTCTCTGCAACCCACTGCTAAATTGTGCTTCCTAGCTGTTTTTTTATAAAATCACTTAATCAAATCTAACTCTGATTACATCAGAGAAGGCCAGGTACCCTACACTATAAGAGGGGGTTTGCAATTTTGACTTGTCTACTTAAATATCACCAAAATCTGATCACAAGGTCAATTACGTCCCTGGGTGGGATTGAACCACCAACCTTTTGATTAATAGCTGAACACACTAACCGATTGCGCCACAGAGACACTTTGCAAAAAGAATATACTGACAAAGACTAATAAGCTTTCATCTAGAACGTTTCCTAGAAAAACTTTAAAAAGTCAATAATCTGGAGAGTTTTTGTAAGATGTTTCTTCCAGCAACCAATGAAGAAACACATTGGTACTTTCGCATGATGAGTGAGTGCTTCAGGATCTCTTGCACTTACATGTGCAGCAGAGTACTGCAATGGAAGCATGCTGGGCCCATAACCCAGAGGTAGGCAGATTGAAACTATCCTTTGCTATATGCATTTTTTTTTTGTTCATTAAAGTAATCCAAAACTGGGATTGATATTTTAGCTTTTATTTTTACTTAAAGTACAATAACTTTTACCATTTTAATTTGTTTTAATAGTATATTGACAGTATTGTTTTCTTTCAAAAATCCACTTAATTTTCTTTACCCTATTATTAAAATGGTAATTGACAAAAACAAACTACATTGTCACCAGAAGAGCAATACAAAATGTACAAGTGATATATTAAAATCATCTTTCCAGCTTGAATTTCAATGATGCATTGGGGCAATGATTTTGTGAGAAACATCTTCACCCTTAAATAAAGATTTTCTTAATTCCTTACCTGTGTGCTAATTAGATATCACCTTGTTTTCACATTAAACAGACTTCCACATGAGAAAGCAGCAAGGATGCAGTGGCGTTAATGTTTCCTGGTGTCAACCTGTATTATTTCAGTAGATATTGAAATGAGGATGCATCTTGCTGCCTTTCCAATGAAGCAAGTTTAATTTAGTAATAGGTGAAAAACCATCCCTACAAATATGTTAATCAGATACTTGGCTTTGTGGACACTTTTCAGAGAACAAATTAGTTAGCATAAAAATAAAGCCAGAAAATGAAGAGCTGTTTAATCACTCAATTGGATTTTTCTGCCAGCATATTTCTTTTTCTCTGCAACCCACTGCTAAATTGTGCTTCCTAGCTGTTTTTATAAAATCACTGAATCAAATCTAACTCTGATTACATCAGAGAAGGCCAGGTACCCTACACCATAACAGGGGGTTTGAAATTTTGACTTGTCTGCTTAAAGATCACCAAAATCTGATAACAAGGTCAATTATGTCCCTGGGTGGGATTGAACCACCAACCTTTTGGTTAATAGCCTTACACAATAACTGATTGCGCCACAGCGACACTTTGCAAAAGTACTTACTGACAAAGGCTAATAAGCATTCATCTAGAACGATTCCTAGAAACATTTTAAAAAGTCAATAATGTGGAGAGTTTTTGTAAGATGTTTCTTCCATCAACCAATGAAGAAACACATTGGTACTTTCCCATGATGAGTGAGTGCTTCAGGATCTCTTGCACTTACATGTGCAGCAGAGTACTGTTATGAAAGCATGCTGGGTCCATAACCCAGAGGTAGGCAGATTGAAACTATCCTCTGCTATATGCATTTTTTTTTGTTAATTAAAGTAATCCAAAACTGGGATTGATATTTTTGCTCTTTTATTTTTACTTAAAGTACAATAACTTTTACCATTTTAATTTGTTTTAATAGTATATTGACAGTATTGTTTTCTTTCAAAAATCCAATTACTTTTCTTTACCCGATTATTAAAATGGTAATTGACAAAAACAAACTACATTGTCACCAGAAGAGCAATACAAAATGTACAAGTGATATATTAAAATCATCTTTCCAGCTTGAATTTCAATGATGCATTGGGGCAACGATTTTGTGAGAAACATCTTCACCCTTAAATAAAGATTTTCTTAATTCCTTACCTGTGTGCTAATTAGATATCACTTTGTTTTCACATTAAACAGACTTCCACATGAGAAAACAGCAAAGATGCAGTGGCGTTAATGTTTCCTGGTGTCAACCTGTATTATTTCCGTAGATATTGAAATGAGGATGCATCTTGCTGCCTTTCCAATGAAGCAAGTTTAATTTAGTAATAGGTGAAAAACCATCCCTACAAAGATGTTAATCAGATACTTGGCTTTGTGGACACTTTTCAGAGAACAAATTTGTTATCATAAAAATAAAGCCAGAAAATGAAGAGCTGTTTAATCACTCAATTGGATTTTTCTGCCAGCATTTTTCTTTTTCTCTGCAACCCACTGCTAAATTGTGCTTCCTAGCTGTTTTTTTTATAAAATCACTTAATCAAATCTAACTCTGATTACATCAGAGAAGGCCAGGTACCCTACACCATAAGAGGGGTTTTGCAATTTTGACTTGTCTACTTAAATATTACCAAAATCTGATCACAAGGTCAATTACGTCCCTGGGTGGGATTGAACCACCAACCTTCTGATTAATAGCTGAACACACTAACCGATTGCGCCACAGAGACACTTTGCAAAAAGTACATACTGACAAAGACTAATAAGCATTCATCTAGAACGTTTCCTAGAAAAACTTTAAAAAGTCAATAATCTGGAGAGTTTTTGTAAGATGTTTCTTCCAGCAACCAATGAAGAAACACATTGGTACTTTCGCATGATGAGTGAGTGCTTCAGGATCTCTTGCACTTACATGTGCAGCAGAGTACTGCACTGGAAGCATGCTGGGCCCATAACCCAGAGGTAGGCAGATTGAAACTATCCTTTGCTATATGCATTTTTTTTTTGTTCATTAAAGTAATCCAAAACTGGGATTGATATTTTAGCTTTTATTTTTACTTAAAGTACAATAACTTTTACCATTTTAATTTGTTTTAATAGTATATTGACAGTATTGTTTTCTTTCAAAAATCCAATTAATTTTCTTTACCCGATTTTTAAAATGGTAATTGACAAAAACAAACTACATTGTCACCAGAAGAGCAATACAAAATGTACAAGTGATATATTAAAATCATCTTTCCAGCTTGAATTTCAATGATGCATTGGGGCAACGATTTTGTGAGAAACATCTTCACCCTTAAATAAAGATTTTCTTAATTCCTTACCTGTGTGCTAATTAGATATCACCTTGTTTTCACATTAAACAGACTTCCACATGAGAAAACAGCAAAGATGCAGTGGCGTTAATGTTTCCTGGTGTCAACCTGTATTATTTCCGTAGATATTGAAATGAGGATGCATCTTGCTGCCTTTCCAATGAAGCAAGTTTAATTTAGTAATAGGTGAAAAACCATCCCTACAAAAATGTTAATCAGATACTTGGCTTTGTGGACACTTTTCAGAGAACAAATTTGTTATCATAAAAATAAAGCCAGAAAATGAAGAGCTGTTTAATCACTCAATTGGATTTTTCTGCCAGCATTTTTCTTTTTCTCTGCAACCCACTGCTAAATTGTGCTTCCTAGCTGTTTTTTTTATAAAATCACTTAATCAAATCTAACTCTGATTACATCAGAGAAGGCCAGGTACCCTACACCATAAGAGGGGGTTTGCAATTTTGACTTGTCTACTTAAATATCACCAAAATCTGATCACAAGGTCAATTATGTCCCTGGGTGGGATTGAACCACCAACTTTTTGATTAATAGCTGAACACACTAACCAATTGCGCCACAGAGACACTTTGCAAAAAGTACATACTGACAAAGACTAATAAGCATTCATCTAGAACGTTTCCTAAAAAAACTTTAAAAAGTCAATAATCTGGAGAGTTTTTGTAAGATGTTTCTTCCAGCAACCAACGAAGAAACACATTGGTACTTTCGCATGATGAGTGAGTGCTTCAGGATCTCTTGCACTTACATGTGCAGCAGAGTACTGCAATGGAAGCATGCTGGGCCCATAACCCAGAGGTAGGCAGATTGAAACTATCCTTTGCTATATGCATTTTTTTTTGTTCATAAAAGTAATCCAAAACTGGGATTGATATTTTAGCTTTTATTTTTACTTAAAGTACAATAACTTTTACCATTTTAATTTGTTTTAATAGTATATTGACAGTATTGTTTTCTTTAAAAAATCCAATTAATTTTCTTTACCCGATTATTAAAATGGTAATTGACAAAAACAAACTACATTGTCACCAGAAGAGCAATACAAAATGTACAAGTGATACATTAAAATCATCTTTCCAGCTTGAATTTCAATGATGCATTGGGGCAACGATTATGTGAGAAACATCTTCACCCTTAAATAAAGATTTTCTTAATTCCTTACCTGTGTGCTAATTAGATATCACCTTGTTTTCACATTAAACAGACTTCCACATGAGAAAGCAGCAAGGATGCAGTGGCGTTAATGTTTCCTGGTGTCAACCTGTACTATTTCAGTAGATATTGAAATGAGGATGCATCTTGCTGCCTTTCCAATGAAGCAAGTTTAATTTAGTAATAGATGAAAAACCATCCCTACAAATATGTTAATCAGATACTTGGCTTTGTGGACACTTTTCAGAGAACAAATTAGTTAGCATAAAAATAAAGCCAGAAAATGAAGAGCTGTTTAATCACTCAATTGGATTTTTCTGCCAGCATATTTCTTTTTCTCTGCAACCCACTGCTAAATTGTGCTTCCTAGCTGTTTTTATAAAATCACTGAATCAAATCTAACTACATCAGAGAAGGCCAGGTACCCTACACCATAACAGGGGGTTTGAAATTTTGACTTGTCTACTTAAAGATCACCAAAATCTGATAACAAGGTCAATTAAGTCCCTGGGTGGGATTGAACCACCAACCTTTTGGTTAATAGCCTTACACACTAACTGATTGCGCCACAGTGACACTTTGCAAAAGTACTTACTGACAAAGGCTAATAAGCATTCATCTAGAACGATTCCTAGAAACATTTTAAAAAGTCAATAATGTGGAGAGTTTTTGTAAGATGTTTCTTCCATCAACCAATGAAGAAACACATTGGTACTTTCCCATGATGAGTGAGTGCTTCAGGATCTCTTGCACTTACATGTGCAGCAGAGTACTGTAATGGAAGCATGCTGGGTTCATAACCCAGAGGTAGGCAGATTGAAACTATCCTCTGCTATATGCATTTTTTTTTGTTAATTAAAGTAATCCAAAACTGGGATTGATATTTTTGCTCTTTTATTTTTACTTAAAGTACATTAACTTTTACCATTTTAATTTGTTTTAATAGTATATTGACAGTATTGTTTTCTTTCAAAAATCCAATTAATTTTCTTTACCCGATTATTAAAATGGTAATTGACAAAAGCAAACTACATTGTCACCAGAAGAGCAATACAAAATGTACAAGTGATATATTAAAATCATCTTTCCAGCTTGAATTTCAATGATGCATTGGGGCAACGATTTTGTGAGAAACATCTTCACCCTTAAATAAAGATTTTCTTAATTCCTTACCTGTGTGCTAATTAGATATCACCTTGTTTTCACATTAAACAGACTTCCACATGAGAAAGCAGCAAGGATGCAGTGGCGTTAATGTTTCCTGGTGTCAACCTGTATTATTTCAGTAGATATTGAAATGAGGATGCATCTTGCTGCCTTTCCAATGAAGCAAGTTTAATTTAGTAATAGGTGAAAAACCATCCCTACAAAGATGTTAATTAGATACTTGGCTTTGTGGACACTTTTCAGAGAACAAATTTGTTAGCATAAAAATAAAGCCAGAAAATGAAGAGCTGTTTAATCACTCAATTGGATTTTTTTGCCAGCATATTTCTTTTTCTCTGCAACCCACTGCTAAATTGTGCTTCCTAGCTGTTTTTATAAAATCACTGAATCAAATCTAACTCTGATTACATCAGAGAAGGCCAGGTACCCTACACCATAACAGGGGTTTTCGAAATTTTGACTTGTCTACTTAAAGATCAACAAAATCTGATAACAAGGTCAATTACGTCCCTGGGTGGGATTGAACCACCAACCTTTTGGTTAATAGCCGTACACACTAACTGATTGCGCCACAGCGACACTTTGCAAAAGTACTTACTGACAAAGGCTAATAAGCATTCATCTAGAATGTTTCCTAGAAAAACTTTAAAAAGTCAATAATCTGGAGAGTTTTTGTAAGATGTTTCTTCCATCAACCAACGAAGAAACACATTGGTACTTTCCCATGATGAGTGAGTGCTTCAGGATCTCTTGCACTTACATGTGCAGCAGAGTACTGCATTGGAAACATGCTGGGCCCATAACCCAGAGGTAGGCAGAATGAAACTATCCTCTGCTATATGCATTTTTTATTGTTAATTAAAGTAATCCAAAACTGGGATTGATATTTTTGCTCTTTTATTTTTACTTAAAGTACAATAACTTTTACCATTTTAATTTGTTTTAATAGTATATTGACAGTATTGTTTTCTTTCAAAAATCCACTTAATTTTCTTTACCCTATTATTATAATGGTAATTGACAAAAACAAACTACATTGTCACCAGAAGAGCAATACAAAATGTACAAGTGATATATTAAAATCATCTTTCCAGCTTGTATTTCAATGATGCATTGGGGCAACGATTTTGTGAGAAACATCTTCACCCTTAAATAAAGATTTTCTTAATTCCTTACCTGTGTGCTAATTAGATATCACCTTGTTTTCACATTAAACAGACTTCCACATGAGAAAACAGCAAAGATGCAGTGGCGTTAATGTTTCCTGGTGTCAACCTGTATTATTTCCGTAGATATTGAAATGAGGATGCATCTTGCTGCCTTTCCAATGAAGCAAGTTTAATTTAGTAATAGGTTAAAAACCATCCCTACAAAGATGTTAATCAGACACTTGGCTTTGTGGACACTTTTCAGAGAACAAATTAGTTAGCATAAAAATAAAGCCAGAAAATGAAGAGCTGTTTAATCACTCAATTGGATTTTTCTGCCAGCATATTTCTTTTTCTCTGCAACCCACTGCTAAATTGTGCTTCCTAGCTGTTTTTTTATAAAATCACTTAATCAAATCTAACTCTGATTACATCAGAGAAGGCCAGGTACCCTACACCATAAGAGGGGGTTTGAAATTTTGACTTGTCTACTTAAAGATCACCAAAATCTGATAACAAGGTCAATTACATCCCTGGGTGGTATTGAACCACCAACCCTTTGATTAATAACCAAACACACTAACCGATTGCGCCACAGAGACACTTTGCAAACTTACATACTGACAAAGGCTAATAAGCATTCATCTAGAACGTTTCCTAGAAAAACTTTAAAAAGTCAATAATCTGGAGAGTTTTTGTAAGATGTTTCTTCCATCAACCAACGAAGAAACACATTGGTACTTTCCCATGATGAGTGAGTGCTTCAGGATCTCTTGCACTTACATGTTCAGCAGAGTACTGCATTGGAAACATGCTGGGCCCATAACCCAGAGGTAGGCAGATTGAAACTATCCTCTGCTATATGCATTTTTTATTGTTAATTAAAGTAATCCAAAACTGGGATTGATATTTTTGCTCTTTTATTTTTACTTAAAGTACAATAACTTTTACCATTTTAATTTGTTTTAATAGTATATTGACAGTATTGTTTTCTTTCAAAAATCCACTTAATTTTCTTTACCCTATTATTATAATGGTAATTGACAAAAACAAACTACATTGTCACCAGAAGAGCAATACAAAATGTACAAGTGATATATTAAAATCATCTTTCCAGCTTGAATTTCAATGATGCATTGGGGCAACGATTTTGTGAGAAACACCTTCACCCTTAAATAAAGATTTTCTTAATTCCTTACCTGTGTGCTAATTAGATATCACCTTGTTTTCACATTAAACAGACTTCCACATGCGAAAGCAGCAAGGATGCAGTGGCGTTAATGTTTCCTGGTGTCAACCTGTATTATTTCAGTAGACATTGAAATGAGGATGCATCTTGCTGCCTTTCCAATGAAGCAAGTTTAATTTAGTAATAGGTGAAAAACCATCCCTACAAAGATGTTAATCAGAGACTTGGCTTTGTGGACACTTTTCAGAGAACAAATTTGTTAGCATAAAAATAAAGCCAGAAAATGAAGAGCTGTTTAATCACTCAATTGGATTTTTTTGCCAGCATATTTCTTTTTCTCTGCAACTCACTGCTAAATTGTGCTTCCTAGCTGTTTTTATAAAATCACTAAATCAAATCTAACTCTGATTACATCAGAGAAGGCCAGGTACCCTACACCATAACAGGGGGTTTGAAATTTTGACTTGTCTACTTAAAGATCACCAAAATCTGATAACAAGGTCAATTAAGTCCCTGGGTGGGATTGAACCACCAACCTTTTGGTTAATAGCCTCACACACTAACTGATTGCGCCACAGCGACACTTTGCAAAAGTACTTACTGACAAAGACTAATACGCATTCATCTAGAACGATTTCTAGAAACATTTTAAAAAGTCAATAATGTGGAGAGTTTTTGTAAGATGTTTCTTCCATCAACCAATGAAGAAACACATTGGTACTTTCCCATGATGAGTGAGTGCTTCAGGATCTCTTGCACTTACATGTGCAGCAGAGTACTGTAATGGAAGCATGCTGGGTCCATAACCCAGAGGTAGGCAGATTGAAACTATCCTCTGCTATATGCATTTTTTTTGTTAATTAAAGTAATCCAAAACTGGGATTGATATTTTTGCTCTTTTATTTTTACTTAAAGTACAATAACTTTTACCATTTTAATTTGTTTTAATAGTATATTGACAGTATTGTTTTCTTTCAAAAATCCAATTAATTTTCTTTACCCGATTATTAAAATGGTAATTGACAAAAGCAAACTACATTGTCACCAGAAGAGCAATACAAAATGTACAAGTGATATATTAAAATCATCTTTCCAGCTTGAATTTCAATGATGCATTGGGGCAACGATTTTGTGAGAAAAATCTTCACCCTTAAATAAAGATTTTCTTAATTCCTTACCTGTGTGCTAATTAGATATCACCTTGTTTTCACATTAAACAGACTTCCACATGAGAAAGCAGCAAGGATGCAGTGGCGTTAATGTTTCCTGGTGTCAACCTGTATTATTTCAGTAGATATTGAAATGAGGATGCATCTTGCTGCCTTTCCAATGAAGCAAGTTTAATTTAGTAATAGGTGAAAAACCATCAATACAAAGATGTTAATCAGATACTTGGCTTTGTGGACACTTTTCAGAGAACAAATTTGTTAGCATAAAAATAAAGCCAGAAAATGAAGAGCTGTTTAATCACTCAATTGGATTTTTTTGCCAGCATATTTCTTTTTCTCTGCAACCCACTGCTAAATTGTGCTTCCTAGCTGTTTTTATAAAATCACTGAATCAAATCTAACTCTGATTACATCAGAGAAGGCCAGGTACCCTACACCATAACAGGGGTTTTCGAAATTTTGACTTGTCTACTTAAAGATCAACAAAATCTGATAACAAGGTCAATTATGTCCCTGGGTGGGGTTGAACCACCAACCTTTTGGTTAATAGCCATACACACTAACTGATTGAGCCACAGCGACACTTTGCAAAAGTACTTACTGACAAAGGCTAATAAGCATTCATCTAGAACGTTTCCTATAAAAACTTTAAATAGTCAATAATCTGGAGAGTTTTTGTAAGATGTTTCTTCCATCAACCAATGAAGAAACACATTGGTACTTTCCCATGATGAGTGAGTGCTTCAGGATCTCTTGCACTTACATGTGCAGCAGAGTACTGTAATGGAAGCATGCTGGGTCCATAACCCAGAGGTAGGCAGATTGAAACTATCCTCTGCTATATGCATTTTTTTTGTTAATTAAAGTAATCCAAAACTGGGATTGATATTTGTGCTCTTTTATTTTTACTTAAAGTACAATAACTTTTACCATTTTAATTTGTTTTAATAGTATATTGACAGTATTGTTTTCTTTCAAAAATCCAATTAATTTTCTTTACCCGATTATTAAAATGGTAATTGACAAAAACAAACTACATTGTCACCAGAAGAGCAATACAAAATGTACAAGTGATATATTAAAATCATCTTTCCAGCTTGAATTTCAATGATGCATTGGGGCAACGATTTTGTGAGAAACATCTTCACCCTTAAATAAAGATTTTCTTAATTCCTTACCTGTGTGCTAATTAGATATCACCTTGTTTTCACATTAAACAGACTTCCACATGAGAAAACAGCAAAGATGCAGTGGCGTTAATGTTTCCTGGTGTCAACCTGTATTATTTCCGTAGATATTGAAATGAGGATGCATCTTGCTGCCTTTCCAATGAAGCAAGTTTAATTTAGTAATAGGTGAAAAACCATCCCTACAAAGATGTTAATCAGACACTTGGCTTTGTGGACACTTTTCAGAGAACAAATTAGTTAGCATAAAAATAAAGCCAGAAAATGAAGAGCAGTTTAATCACTCAATTGGATTTTTCTGCCAGCATATTTCTTTTTCTCTGCAACCCACTGCTAAATTGTGCTTCCTAGCTGTTTTTTTATAAAATCACTTAATCAAATCTAACTCTGATTACATCAGAGAAGGCCAGGTACCCTACACCATAAGAGGGGGTTTGAAATTTTGACTAGTCTACTTAAAGATCACCAAAATCTGATAACAAGGTCAATTACATCCCTGGGTGGGATTGAACCACCAACCCTTTGATTAATAACCAAACACACTAACCGATTGCGCCACAGAGACACTTTGCAAACTTACATACTGACAAAGGCTAATAAGCATTCATCTAGAACGTTTCCTAGAAAAACTTTAAAAAGTCAATAATCTGGAGAGTTTTTGTAAGATGTTTCTTCCATCAACCAACGAAGAAACACATTGGTACTTTCCCATGATGAGTGAGTGCTTCAGGATCTCTTGCACTTATATGTGCAGCAGAGTACTGCATTGGAAACATGCTGGGCCCATAACCCAGAGGTAGGCAGATTGAAACTATCCTCTGCTATATGCATTTTTTATTGTTAATTAAAGTAATCCAAAACTGGGATTGATATTTTTGCTCTTTTATTTTTACTTTAAAGTACAATAACTTTTACCATTTTAATTTGTTTTAATAGTATATTGACAGTATTGTTTTCTTTCAAAAATCCACTTAATTTTCTTTACCCTATTTTTATAATGGTAATTGACAAAAACAAACTACATTGTCACCAGAAGAGCAATACAAAATGTACAAGTGATATATTAAAATCATCTTTCCAGCTTGAATTTCAATGATGCATTGGGGCAACGATTTTGTGAGAAACATCTTCACCCTTAAATAAAGATTTTCTTAATTCCTTACCTGTGTGCTAATTAGATATCACCTTGTTTTCACATTAAACAGACTTCCACATGCGAAAGCAGCAAGGATGCAGTGGCGTTAATGTTTCCTGGTGTCAACCTGTATTATTTCAGTAGACATTGAAATGAGGATGCATCTTGCTGCCTTTCCAATGAAGCAAGTTTAATTTAGTAATAGGTGAAAAACCATCCCTACAAAGGTGTTAATCAGAGACTTGGCTTTGTGGACACTTTTCAGAGAACAAATTTGTTAGCATAAAAATAAAGCCAGAAAATGAAGAGCTGTTTAATCACTCAATTGGATTTTTTTGCCAGCATATTTCTTTTTCTCTGCAACTCACTGCTAAATTGTGCTTCCTAGCTGTTTTTATAAAATCACTGAATCAAATCTAACTCTGATTACATCAGAGAAGGCCAGGTACCCTACACCATAACAGGGGGTTTGAAATTTTGACTTGTCTACTTAAAGATCACCAAAATCTGATAACAAGGTCAATTACGTCCCTGGGTGGGATTGAACCACCAACCTTTTGGTTAATAACCATACACACAGACTGATTGCGCCACAGCGACACTTTGCAAAAGTACATACTGACAAATGCTAATAAGCATTCATCTAGAACGTTTCCTAGAAACATTTTAAAAAGTCAATAAAGTGGAGAGTTTTTGTAAGATGTTTCTTCCATCAACCAATGAAGAAACACATTGGAACTTTCCCATGATAAGTGAGTGCTTCAGGACCTCTTGCACTTACATGTGCAGCAGAGTACTGTAATGGAAGCATGCTGGGTCCATAACCCAGAGGTAGGCAGATTGAAACTATCCTCTGCTATATGCATTTTTTTTTGTTAATTAAAGTAATCCAAAACTGGGATTGATATTTTTGCTCTTTTATTTTTACTTAAAGTACAATAACTTTTACCATTTTAATTTGTTTTAATAGTATATTGACAGTATTGTTTTCTTTCAAAAATCCAATTAATTTTCTTTACCCGATTATTAAAATGGTAATTGACAAAAACAAACTACATTGTCACCAGAAGAGCAATACAAAATGTACAAGTGATATATTAAAATCATCTTTCCAGCTTGAATTTCAATGATGCATTGGGGCAACGATTTTGTGAGAAACATCTTCACCCTTTAATAAAGATTTTCTTAATTCCTTACCTGTGTGCTAATTAGATATCACCTTGTTTTCACATTAAACAGACTTCCACATGAGAAAGCAGCAAGGATGCAGTGGCGTTAATGTTTCCTGGTGTCAACCTGTATTATTTCAGTAGATATTGAAATGAGGATGCATCTTGCTGCCTTTCCAATGAAGCAAGTTTAATTTAGTAATAGGTGAAAAACCATCCAAGAGCTGTTTAATCACTCAATTGGATTTTTTTGCCAGCATATTTCTTTTTCTCTGCAACCCACTGCTAAATTGTGCTTCCTAGCTGTTTTTATAAAATCACTGAATCAAATCTAACTCTGATTACATCAGAGAAGTCTAAATACCTAACACCATAACAGGGGGTTTGAAATTTTGACTTGTCTACTTAAAGATCACCAAAATCTGATAACAAAGTCAATTACATCCCTGGGTGGGATTGAACCACCAACCTTTTGGTTAATAGCCATACACACTAACTGATTGCGCCACAGCGACACTTTGCAAAATTACATACTGACAAAGGCTAATAAACAATCATCTAGAACGTTTCCTAGAAAAACTTTAAAAAGTCAATAATCTGGAGTGTTTTTGTAAGATGTTTCTGCCATCAACCAATGAAGAAACACATTGGTACTTTCCCATGATGAGTGAGTGCTTCAGGATCTCTTGCACTTACATGTGCAGCAGAGTACTGCAATGGAAGCATGCTGGGCCCATAACCCAGAGGTAGAAAGATTGAAACTATCCTCTGCTATATGCATTTTTTTTGTTAATTAAAGTAATCCAAAACTGGGATTGATATTTTTGCTCTTTTATTTTTACTTAAAGTACAATAACTTTTACCATTTTAATTTGTTTTAATAGTATATTGACAGTATTGTTTTCTTTCAAAAATTCACTTAATTTTATTTTCTGTGTGCTAATTAGATATCACCTTGTTTTCACATTAAATAGACTTCCACATGAGAAAGCAGCAAGGATGCAGTGGCGTTAATGTTTCCTGGTGGTAGTGGGGTACTGTGTTTGTGCTTTCCTCTGGTCAGCTCTGGTAAAAGTCAGATTTATTTGTCTCAGATCTTCCTCTAGCCTTGTTCTTCTTTCGAGAGTTCCCTTGTGCTGCCTCAGTTGGATCTCCTTCACTTGACAGGGGGGTACCCGAGCAGCGACCCTCCCCAGCACTAGCCCAACTCCTACTTACCTGCCAGGTGAGATACTATGATCAGGAAGGTGCTTCTCCCAGGGAAAGGCTCACCCATTGCACTCTGGGTGTGCTGCTCCTGCGATTTCCCCAAATGTGGGAAACTTGACTGCATAATTTGTGTTTCCCCTGGTCGGCTCTCGTATATCAGATCTCTTTGTCTCAGGTCTCTCTCCAGCCTAGTTTGCTGTCTGTTTCCACTTCTCTTTTCTTAAACCGCTCCCTTCTATTCCCTTGTGCACCTTAATTAAATCTAACTCTGATTACGTCAGAGAAGGCCAGGTACCCTACACCATAAGAGGGGGTTTGAAATTTTGACTTGTCTACTTAAAGATCACCAAAATCTGATCACAAGGTCAATTACATCACTGGGTGGGAACCTTTTGGTTAATAGCCCATGTAAGTGCAAGAGATCCTGAAGCACTCACTCATCATGGGAATGTACCAATGTGTTTCTTACAAAAATTCTCCAGATTATTGACTTTTTAAAGTTTTTCTAGGAAACGTTCTAGATGAATGCTTATTAGCCTTCGTCAGTATGTACTTTTGCAAAGTGTCGCTGTGGCGCAATCAGTTAGTGTGTATGGCTATTAACCTAAAGGTTGGTGATTCAATCCCACCCAGGGACGTAATAGACCTTGTTATCAGATTTTGGTGATCTTTAAGTAGACAAGTCAAAATTTCAAACCCCCTCTTATGGTGTAGGGTACCCGGCCTTCTCTGATGTAATCAGAATTAGATTTGATTAAGTGATTTTATAAAAAACAGCTAGGAAGCACAATTTAGCAGTGGGTTGCAGAGAAAAAAAATTATGCTGGCAGAAAAGTCCAATTGAGTGATTAAACAGCTCTTCATTTTCTGATTTTATGTTTATGCTAACAAATTTGCTCTCTGAAAAGTGTCCACAAAGCCAAGTCTCTGATTAACACCTTTGTAGGAATGGTTTTTCACCTATTACTGAATTAAACTTGCTTCATTGGAAAGGCAGCAAGATGCATCCTCATTTCAATGTCTACTGAAATAATACAGGTTGACACCAGGAAACATAAACGTCACTGCATCCTTGCTGCTTCCTCATGGGGAAGTCTGTTTAATGTGAAAACAAGGTGATATCTAATCAGCACACAGGTAAGGAATTAAGAAAATCTTTCTTTATGGGTGAAGATGTTTCTCACAAAATTGTTGCACCAAGGCATCATTGAAATTCAAGCTGGAAAGATGATTTTAATATATCACTTGTACATTTTGTACTGCTCTTCTGGTGACAATGTAGATTGTTTTTGTCAATTACCATTTTAATAATCGGGTAAAGAAAATTAATTGGATTTTTGAAAGAAAACAATACTGTCAATATACTATTAAAACAAATTAAAATGGTAAAAGTTATTGTACTTTAAGTAAAAATAAAAGAGCAAAAATATCAATCCCAGTTTTGGATTACTTTAATTAATAAAAACAATGCATATAGCAGAGGATAGTTTCAATCTGCCTACCTCTGGGTTATGGACCCAGCATGCTTCCATTACAGTACTCTGCTGCACATGTAAGTGCAAGAGATCCTGAAGCACTCACTCATCATAGGAAAGTACCAATGTGTTTCTTCATTGGTTGATGGAAGAAACATCTTACAAAAACTCTCCACATTATTGACTTTTTAAAATGTTTCTAGGAAACGTTCTAGATGAATGCTTATTAGCCTTTGTCAGTATGTACTTTTGAAAAGTGTCGCTGTGGCGCAATCAGTTAGTGTATAAGGCTATTAACCAAAAGGTTGGTGGTTCAATCCCACCCAGGGACGTAATTGACCTTGTTATCAGATTTCGGTGATCTTTAAGTAGACAAGTCAAAATTTCAAACCCCCACTTATGGTGTAGGGTACCTGGCCTTCTCTGATGTAATCAGAGTTAGATTTGATTAAGTGATTTTATAAAAAAAACAGCTAGGAAGCACAATTTAGCAGTGGGTTGCAGAGAAAAAGAAAAATGCTGGCAGAAAAATCCAATTGAGTGATTAAACAGCTCTTCATTTTCTGGCTTTATTTTTATGCTAACAAATTTGTTCTCTGAAAAGTGTCCACAAAGCCAAGTCTCTGATTAACACCTTTGTAGGGATGGTTTTTAACCTATTACTAAATTAAACTTGCTTCATTGGAAAGGCAGCAAGATGCATCCTCATTTCAATGTCTACTGAAATAATACAGGTTGACACCAGGAAACATTAACGCCACTGCATCCTTGCTGCTTTCTCATGTGAAAGTCTGTTTAATGTGAAAACAAGGTGATATCTAATTAGCACACAGGTAGGGAATTAAGAAAATCTTTATTTAAGGGTGAAGATGTTTCTCACAAAATCGTTACCTCAATGCATCATTGAAATTCAAGCTGAAAAGATGATTTTAATATATCACTTGTACATTTTGTATTGCTCTTCTGGTGACAATGTAGTTTGTTTTTGTCAATTACCATTTTAATAATAGGGTAAAGAAAATTAAGTGGATTTTTGAAAGAAAACAATACTGTCAATATACTATTAAAACAAATTAAAACAGTAAAAGTTATTGTACTTTAAGTAAAAATAAAAGAGCCAAAATATCAATCCCAGTTTTGGATTACTTTAATTAACAAAAAAAATGCATATAGCAGAGGACAGTTGCAATCTGCCTACCTCTGGGTTATAGGCCCAGCATGCTTCCATTGTAGTCCTTTGCTGCACATGTAAGTGCAAGAGATCCTGAAGCACTCACTCATCATGGGAAAGTACCAATGTGTTTCTTCATTGGTTGATGGAAGGAACATCTTACAAAAACTCTCCAGATTATTGACTTTTTAAAGTTTTTCTAGGAAACGTTCTAGATGAATGCTTATTAACCTTTGTCAGTATGTACTTTTGCAAAGTGTCTCTGAGGCGCAAACAGTTAGCGTGTTCAGTTGTTAACCAAAAGGTTGGTGGTTCAATCCCACCTAGGGACGTAATTGACCTCGTTATCAGATTTTGGTGATCTTTAAGTAGACAAGTAAAAATTTCAAACCACCTCTTATGGTGTAGGGTACCTGGCCTTCTCTGATGTAATCAGAGTTAGATTTGATTAAGTGATTTTATAAAAAAAACAGCCACGAAGCACAATTTAGCAGTGGGTTGCAGAGAAAAAGAAATATGCTGGCAGAAAAATCCAATTGAGTGATTAAACAGCTCTTCATTTTCTGGCTTTATTTTTATGCTAACAAATTTGTGCTCTGAAAAGTGTCCACAAAGCCAAGTATCTGATTAACACCTTTGTAGGGATGGTTTTTCACCTATTATTAAATTAAACTTGCTTCATTGGAAAGGCAGCAAGTGATGTCATCCAAGCAGTGGGTCAAAGTTGGCTTCAAACCTCGTCTGCTTATGAAAAGAGAAAAGGGGTATGCAGGGCATGGCGGCCTTTTGCGGTGCTTGGATGACCCCTAGTTCGCATTAAATAATGCAGTCGAGTTTCCCACATTTGGGGAAATCACAGGGGTCAGCATACCCAGAATGCAATGAATGAACCGCACCCTGGGAGAACAGTCTTCATGACCATGGTATCTCCTATGCAAAATAAGTATGATTTGGGATAGGGCTGGGGAGGGCCGCTGCTCAGGCACATCTCTGTCAAGTAAAGGAGATTCAACTGAGGCAGCACAAGGGAACTCTCATCTGGGGACAACAACTGCAGGGAGAACACATATTTTCAGATGAACATGGGAGGGCAGAAGGCTGCCTAATACTGAAGCACCCCCAAACAACAAACCAAATGCAACAACTAGTGCAAGCATTCCTGGGGGAAGGCCTGCAGCAGATGGATTTGCATATGGCGATGTCATCCAAGCAGTGGGTCAAAGTTGGCTTCAACCCTCGTCTGCATATGAAAAGAGAAAAGGGGCGTGCAGGGCATGGCGGCCTTTTGCGGCACTTGGATGACCCCTAGTTTGCATTAAACACCTCCACCCTCCGTCGGTGTGGGGCTCATGTTGGCTATGCCCCAGCCCCTGAAGCATTCAAGCTGATTTCTTGCAGCAGCTGGGCACTGTAACAGCTCCAGAGCTGCTCTGTAAGGCAAGTAAAAGGGTGTGGGCCCTGCAGCACTACCTGTAGTTCGCATTGTGCGAGACCCCTAGTTCGCATTAAACACCCCCACCCTCCTTCGGTGTGGGGCTCATGTTGGCCATGCCCCAGCCCCTGAAGCATTCACGCTGATTTCTTGCAGCAGCTGGGCACTGTAACAGCTCAAGAGCTGCTCTATAAGGCAAGTAAAAGGGTGTGGGCCCTGCAGCACTACCTGTAGTTTGCATTGTGCATTGGAAGGCACAAAGTAAGCAGACGGGAGGAGAAGTCAGGATAGTGCACAAGGGTATAGACGGGAGGGGCTCAAGAAAAAAGAAGTGGAAACAGACAGCAAACTAGGCTTCCAATGCACAATGCAAACTACAGGTAGTGCTGCAGGGCCCACACCCTTTTACTTGCCTTACAGAGCAGCTCTGGAGCTGTTTAATCACTCAATTGGATTTTTCTGCCAGCATAATTTTTCTCTTACGTCCTAGAGGATGCTGGGGACTCCGTAAGGACCATGGGGGATAGACGGGCTCCGCAGGAGACATGGGCACTTAAAGAAAGACTTTAGATCTGGGTGTGCACTGGCTCCTCCCTCTATGCCCCTCCTCCAGACCTCAGTTTACTACTGTGCCCAGAGGAGACTGGGTGCTTTTCAGGGAGCTCTCCTGAGTTTCCTGACAGAAAGTATATTTGTTAGATTTTTTTATTTTCAGGGAGCCTGCTGGCAACAGACTCCCTGCATCGAGGGGCGGATTGGAGAGATGCACACCTACTTCTGTGAGTTGATAGGCTCTGCTTCTTAGGCTACTGTACAGCATTAGCTCCAGAGGGATCGGTACGCAGGTCTCACCCTCGCCGTCCGTCCCAGAGCCGCGCCGCCGTCCCCCTCGCAGAGCCGGAAGATAGAAGCCGGGTGAGTATGAGAAGAAAAGAAGACTTCAGAGGCGGCGGAAGACTTCATGATCTTCACTGAGGTAACGCACAGTAGTAAAGCTGTGCTCCATTGCTCCCATACACCTCACACACGGCAGTCAGTGTAAGGGTGAAGGGCTCAGGGGGGACGCCCTGGGCAGCAATATAGACCTCTCTTTGGCAAAATAAATATATATGCAGCTAGGCACTGTATATATATATATAAGAGCCCCCGCCATTTTTTTACTATATTTGAGCGGGACAGAAGCCCGTCGCTGAGGGGGTGGGGCTTCTCCCTCAGCACTCACCAGCACCATTTTCTCCACAGCACCGCTGAGGGGAAGCTCCACGGACTCTCCCCTGCTTATACCACGGTAGAAAGAGGGTCTTAAAGAAGAGGGGGGCACATAATTAGGCGCATATATATATGGAAATACAGCGCTACTGGGTAAACATAAAATTATTGTGTTTTTTTCCTGGGTCATATAGCGCTGGGGTGTGTGCTGGCATACTCTCTCTCTCTGTCTCTCCAAAGGGCCTTGTTGGGGAACTGTCCTCAGATAAGAGGATTCCCTGAGTGTATGGTGTGTCGGTACACGTGTGTCGACATGTCTGAGGTAGAAGGCTCTCCTAGAGAGGAGCAGGAGCAAATTAATGTGGTGTCTCCATCGACAACGCCGACACCTGACTGAATGGATATGTGAAATGTTTTAAGTGCTAATGTAAACTTATTACACAAGAGATTAGACAAAGCTGAAGCTAGGGAACAGTCAGGGAGTCAACCCATGCCTGTCCCTATGTCGCAGGGACCTTCGGGGTCTCAAAAGCGCCCACTATCCCAAATAGTTGACACAGATACCGACACGGATTCTGACTCCAGTGTCGACTACGATGATGCAAAGTTACAGCCAAAATTGGCTAAATGTATTCGATATATGATTATTGCAATAAAAGATGTTTTGCACATCACAGAGTCCCCTGTCCCTGACACGAGGGTACACATCTATAAGGGAAAGAAACCTGAGATAACCTTTCCCCCCTCACATGAGTTGAACGAATTATGTGAAAAAGCTTGGGAATCTCCAGACAAAAAGCTGCAGATTCCCAAAAGGATTCTTATGGCGTATCCTTTCCCGCCAATGGACAGGATACGGTGGGAATCCTCCCCTAGGGTGGATAAAGCATTGACACGCTTATCCAAAAAGGTAGCGCTGCCATCCCAGGATACGGCTACCATCAGGGACCATGCTGACCGCAAGCAGGAGGTTACCCTAAAGTCCATTTACACACATTCTGGTACCTTACTCAGACCGGCAATTGCGTCGGCCGGGGTTGTAGCGCGGTGGCAGCATGGACAGATACCTTATCAGCAGAGATTGAGACCCTAGATAAGGATGCTATGTTATTGACCATAGGGCATATAAAAGATGCTGTCCTATATATAAGAGATGCTCAAAGTGACATTAGTCTACTGGGTTCTAGAATAAACGCTATGTCAATTTCTGCTAGACGAGTCCTATGGACCCGGCAATGGACAGGTGATGCCGACTCAAAAAGGTATATGGAGGTTTTACCTTACAGGGGTGAGGAATTGTTTGGGGAAGGTCTCTCGGACCTAGTCTCCACAGCTACAGCTGGTAAATCAAATTTTTTGCCTTATATTCCCTCACAGCCTAAGAAAGCACCACATTATCAAATGCAGTCCTTTCGATCACAGAGAAACAAGAAAGTACGAGGTGTGTCCTTTCTTGCCAGAGGTAAGGGCAGAGGGAAGAAGCTGCACAACACAGCTAGTTCCCAGGAACAGAAGTCCTCCCCGGCCTCTACAAAATCCACCGCATGACGCTGGGGCTCCGCTAAAGGAGTCCGCCCAGTTGGGGGCACGTCTTCGAGTTTTCAGCCACATCTGGGTTCATTCGCAGGTGGATCCCTAGGCAATAGAAATTGTTTCTCAGGGTTACAAGCTGAAATTCGAAGAGGTGCCTCCTCGCCGGTTTTTCAAATCGGCCCTACCATCTTCTCCCCAGGAAAGGGAGATAGTGTTAAATGCAATTCACAAATTGTATCTTCAACAGGTGGTGGTCAAGGTTCCCCTGCTTCAACAAGGAAATGGAAATTATTCGACCCTGTTTGTAGTCCCAAAACCGGACGGTTTGGTCAGACCCATATTAAATTTAAAATCCCTGAACCTATACTTGAAAAGGTTCAAGTTCAAGATGGAATCGCTAAGAGCGGTCATCGCCAGCCTAGAAGGGGGGGATTTTATGATATCTCTGGACATAAAGGATGCATACCTTCATGTACTCATTTATCCACCTCATCAGGCGTACCTAAGATTTGCGGTACAGTATTGTCATTACCAATTTCAGACGTTGCCGTTTGGTCTCTCCAGAATTTTCTCCGAGAATTTTCACCAAGGTAATGACGGAAATTATGGTGCTCCTGCGAAAGCAAGGTGTCACAATTATCCCGTACTTGAACGATCTCCTCATAAAAGCGAGATCAAGAGAGCAGTTGCTGAACAGCGTATAACTTTCACTGAAGGTGTTACAGCAACACGGCTGGATTCTCAATATCCCGAAGTCGCAGTTGGTTCCTACGACTCGTCTGACTTTGCTTGGGCATTATTCTGGATACGGACCAGAAAAGGGTTTATCTTCCGATAGAAAAGGCCCAGGAACTCATGACTCTGGTCAGGAACCTATTGAAACCAAAACAGGTGTCAGTGCATCACTGCACTCGAGTCCTGGGAATGATGGTGGCATCATACGAGGCCATTCCCTTCGGCAGGTTCCATGCGAGGATCTTGCAATGGGACCTACTGGACAAGTGGTCCGGGTCACATCTACAGATTCATCAGTTGATCACCCTGTCCCCCAGGGCGAGGGTATCTCTCCTGTGGTGGCTGCAGAGTGCTCACCTTCTAGAGGGCCGCAGGTTCGGCATTCAGGACTGGATCCTGGTGACCACGAACGCGAGCCTCCGAGGTTGGGGAGCAGCCACACAGGGAAGAAATTTC
>NW_026969421.1:0-41423 GCF_028390025.1 Pseudophryne corroboree
GGAAGGCCTGCAGCAGATGGATTTGCATATGGCGATGTCATCCAAGCAGTGGGTCAAAGTTGGCTTCAACCCTCGTCTGCATATGAAAAGAGAAAAGGGGCGTGCAGGGCATGGCGGCCTTTTGCGGCACTTGGATGACCCCTAGTTCGCATTAAACACCTCCACCCTCCGTCGGTGTGGGGCTCATGTTGGCTATGCCCCAGCCCCTGAAGGATTCAAGCTGATTTCTTGCAGCAGCTGGGCACTGTAACAGCTCCAGAGCTGCTCTGTAAGGCAAGTAAAAGGGTGTGGGCCCTGCAGCACTACCTGGAGGGGGGAGGTGTTTAATGCGAACTAGGGGTCATCCAAGCACTGCAAAAGGCCGCCATGCCCTGCATGCCCCTTTTCTCTTTTCATATGCAGATGAGGGTTCCAGTCAACTTTGGCCCACTGCTTGGATAACATCACCGTATGCAAATCCGTCTTCTGCAGACCTTCCCCCAGGAATGCTTGTACTAGTTGTTGCATTTGGTTTGTTGTTTGGGGTGCTTCAGTATTAGGCAGCCTTCTGCTCTCCCATGTTCATCTGAAAATATGTGTTCTCCCTGCAGTTGTTGTCCCCAGATGAGAGTTCCCTTGTGCTGCCTCAGTTGAATCTCCTTAACTTGACAGAGATGTGCCTGAGCAGCGGCCCTCCCCAGCCCTATCCCAAATCATACTTATTTTGCATAGGAGATACCATGGTCATGAAGATTGTTCTCCCAGGGTGAGGTTCATTCATTGCATTCTGGGTATGCTGACCCCTGTGATTTCCCCAAATGTGGGAAACTCGACTGCATTATTTGTGGTAGTGGGGGACTGTGTTTGTGCTTTCCTCTGGTCAGCTCTGGTAAAAGTCAGATTTCTTTGTCTCAGATCTTCCTCTAGCCTTGTTCTTTTTTCGAGAGTTTCCTTGTGCTGCCTCAGTTGGATCTCCTTCACTTGACAGGGGGGTGCCCGAGCAGCGACCCTCCCCAGCTCAAGCCCAACTCCTACTTACCTGCCAAGTGAGATACTATGATCAGGAAGGTGCTTCTCCCAGGGCAAGGCTCACCCATTGCACTCTGGGTGTGCTGCTCCTACGATTTCCCCAAATGTGGGACACTTGACTGCATAATTTGTGTTTCCTCTGGTCGGCTACTCGTATAATTCAGATCTCTTTGTCTCAGGTCTCTCTCCAGCCTAGTTTGCTGTCTGTTTCCACTTCTCTTTTCTTGAGCCCCTGCCTTCTATGCCCTTGTGCACTCTCCTGACTTCTCCTGTCTGCTTACTTTGTGCCTTCCAACGCACAATGCAAACTACAGGTAGTGCTGCAGGGCCAACACCCTTTTACTTGCCTTACAGAGCAGCTCTGGAGCTGTTACAGTGCCCAGCTGCTGCAAGAAATCAGCTTGAATGCTTCAGGGGCTGGGGCATAGCCAACATGAGCAGCAAGATGCAGCACTGGACTATTAGTAATGTACTGTTGTATGCTGAGCACCACAATGCAGCACAAGACAATGAGCAGTGATACTGAGCACTGATGAGGATACTACTGAGAACTGACACTGAGCAGGAGAGACACACTACTAGTATTACTGAGCAGCAATAAGTAACCACTGATACTGGGCACTGATATTGAGATTTCCACTGAGAGAACATAGCCACGTCCTCTCCGCTCTCTCTTCAATGCACGAGTAAAAATGGCGGCAACGCGCAGCTCTTTATATGGAATCCGAATCTCGCGAGAATCCGACAGCGGGATGATGACATTTTCCCTTGTTCAGGTTTTCCGAGTCAGGCGGGAACAACCGAGCCTGCCTCGGACCAGTGTAAACCACGTGGAGTTCGTAGGGAATTCGGTTCTCGGAGAACCGAACCCGCTCCTCTATATATACTATATTACTATGTTACTGTAGTATACAGAACACCACAATGCAATGAGCAGTGATAGTGAGCACTGATGAGGATACTAGAACTGACACTGAGCAGCAAGATGCAGCACTGGACTATTAGTAATGTACTGTAGTATGCTGAGCACCACAATGCAGCACAAGACAATGAGCAGTGATACTGAGCACTGATGAGGATACTACTGAGAACTGACACTGAGCAGGAGAGACACACTACTAGTATTACTGAGCAGCAATAAGTAACCACTGATACTGAGCACTGATATTGAGATTTCCACTGAGAGAACATAGCCACGTCCTCTCCGCTCTCTCTTCAATGCACGAGTAAAAATGGCAGCAACGCGCAGCTCTTTATATGGAATCCGAATCTCGCAAGAATCCGACAGCGGGATGATGACATTTTCCCTTGTTCAGGTTTTCCGAGTCAGGCGGGAACAACCGAGCCTGCCTCGGACCAGTGTAAACCACGTGGAGTTCGTGGGGAATTCGGTTCTCGGAGAACCGAACCCGCTCCTCTCTACCTTATACCCATCAATTTTTTTATTTTCAATCTAAGCCCCTGCAGTTTTCTGTAAGCATCTGCTTCGCTATGATGATCAACAAGTCACAAGGGCAAACACTCAGGGCTTGAGGCGTAGATCTTAGGACCAGCTGCTACAAGCATGGCAGAGGTGTCACTATCACTGGTGACACCCAGAGAGGTGGCGAGGGAGATTGTAATGCAGTGCGCGCAGATAAACAGCGCAATGGTAAAAAGGAGGCATGGTTTCATAGGTAGGGGCGTGGCCTGGTGGCCTGAATCTACATTTTGTTGCTCCGGGTGTCCCGGGGGTTGGGGGCTGCACCCGGGGACTAGTGTGTGAGCTGTGCTGGCTCCTGCACAGTGACAGGGCATGGCCACCCAGCATGACGCCTCCCTTCTTGACCATGCTGTAATTGCAGTCGCACTGCAGTTCAGCGTGATCATAAAAAATGGTGTAGGCTCCTGCTGGTGCAGGCTGTAGAGAAAAGCTGCTGTGACCACGCCCCCTGTGTCTCCTCCGTTGCAGACCCCATTTTGAAGCCTTGCCCCCGGACTAAGAGAAAAGTATGCCCTTACGCACTATCCTGACTTCTCCTCCCGTCTGCTTAATTTGTGCCTTCCAACGCACAATGCGAACAACAGGTGGTGCTGCAGGGCCCACACCCTTTTTCTTGCCTTACAGAACAGCTCTGGAGCTGTTACAGTGCCCAGCTGCTGCAAGAAATCAGCTTGAATGCTTCAGGGGATGGGGCATGGCCAACATGAGCCCCACACCAAAGGAGGGTGGGGGTGTTTAATGCGAACTAGGGGTCATCCAAGCACTGCAAAAGGCCGCCATGCCCTGCATGCCCCTTTTCTCTTTTCATATGCAGATGAGGGTTCCAGTCAACTTTGGCCCACTGCTTGGATAACATCACCGTATGCAAATCCGTCTGCTGCAGACCTTCCCCCAGGAGTGCTTGTACTAGTTGTTGCATATGGTTTGATATTTGATGGTGCTTCAGTATTAGGCAGCCTTCCGCCCTCCCATGTTCATCTGAAAAGATGTGGTCTCCCTGCAGTTGTTGTCCCCAGATGAGAGTTCCCTTGTGCTGCCTCAGTTGAATCTCCTTTACTTGACAGAGATGTGCCTGAGCAGCGGCCCTCACCAGCCCTATCCCAAATCATACTTATTTTGCATAGGAGATACCATGGTCATGAAGATTGTTCTCCCAGGGTGAGGTTCATTCATTGCATTCTGGGTATGCTGACCCCTGTGATTTTCCCAAATGTGGGAAACTCGACTGCATTATTTGTGGTAGTGGGGGACTGTGTTTGTGCTTTCCTCTGGTCAGCTCTGGTAAAAGTCAGATTTCTTTGTCTCAGATCTTCCTCTAGCCTTGTTCTTCTTTCGAGAGTTCCCTGGTGCTGCCTCAGTTGGATCTCCTTCACTTCACAGGGGGGAACCCGAGCAGCGACCCTCCCCAGCTCTAGCCCAACTCCTACTTACCTGCCAGGTGAGATACTATGATCATGAAGGTGCTTCTCCCAGGGCAAGGCTCAACCATTGCACTCTGGGTGTGCTGCTCCTGCGATTTCCCCAAATGTGGGAAACTTGACTGCATAATTTGTGTTTCCCCTCGTCGGCTCTCGTATAATTCAGATCTCTTTGTCTCAGGTCTCTCTACAGCCTAGTTTGCTGTCTGTTTCCACTTCTCTTTTCTTGAGCCGCTCCCTTCTATGCCCTTGCGCACTATCCTGACTTCTCCCGTCTGCTTACTTCGTGCCTTCCAACGCACAATGCGAACTACAGGTGGTGCTGCAGGGCCCACACCCTTTTACTTGCCTTACAGAGTAGCTCTGGAGCAGTTACAGTGCCCAGCTGCTGCAAGAAATCAGCTTGAATGCTTCAGGGGCTGGGGCATAGCCAACATGAGCCCCACACCGAAGGAGGGTGGAGGTGTGTAATGCGAACTAGGGGTCATCCAAGCGCTGCAAAAGGCCGCCATGCCCTGCACGCCCCTTTTCTCTTTTCATATGCAGACGAGGGTTGAAGCCAACTTTGACCCACTGCTTGGATGACATCACCATATGCAAATCCATCTGCTGCAGGCCTTCCCCCAGGAATGCTTGCACTAGTTGTTGCATTTGGTTTGTTGTTTGGGGGTGCTTCAGCATTAGGCAGCCTTCTGCCCTCACATGTTCATCTGAAAATATGTGTTCTCCCTGCAGTTGTTGTCCCCAGATGAGAGTTCCCTTGTGCTGCCTCAGTTGAATCTCCTTTACTTGACAGAGATGTGCCTGAGCAGCGGCCCTCCCCAGCCCTATCCCAAATCATACTTATTTTGCATAGGCGATACCATGGTCATGAAGATTTTTCTCCCAGGGTGAGGTTCATTCATTGCATTCTGGGTATGCTGACCCCTGTGATTTCCCCAAATGTGGGAAACTCGACTGCATTATTTGTGGTAGTGGGGGACTGTGTTTGTGCTTTCCTCTGGTCAGCTCTGGAAAAAGTCTGATTTCTTTGTCTCAGATCTTCCTCTAGCCTTGTTCTTCTTTCGAGAGTTCCCTTGTGCTGCCTCAGTTGGATCTCTTTCACTTGACAGGGGGGTGCCCGAACAGCGGCATATGTTGAAGATACAATTTGTGAATTGCATTTAACACTATCTCCCTTTCCTGGGGAGAAGATGGTAGGGCCGATTTGAAAAACTGGCGAGGAGGCACCTCTTCGAATTTCAGCTTGTAACCCTGAGAAACAATTTCTATTGCCTAGGGATCCACCTGCGAATGAACCCAGATGTGGCTGAAAACTCGAAGACGTGCCCCCAACTGGGCGGACTCCTTTAGCGGAGCCCCAGCGTCATGCGGTGGATTTTGTAGAGGCCGGGGAGGACTTCTGTTCCTGGGAACTAGCTGTGTTGTGCAGCTTCTTTCCTCTGCCCTTACCTCTGGCAAGAAAGGACGCACCTCGTACTTTCTTGTTTCTCTGTGATCGAAAGGACTGCATTTGATAATGTGGTGCTTTCTTAGGCTGTGAGGGAATATAAGGCAAAAAATTTGATTTACCAGCTGTAGCTGTGGAGACTAGGTCCGAGAGACCTTCCCCAAACAATTCCTCACCCCTGTAAGGTAAAACCTCCATATGCCTTTTTGAGTCGGCATCACCTGTCCATTGCCGGGTCCATAGGACTCGTCTAGCAGAAATCGACATAGCATTTATTCTAGAACCCAGTAGACTAATGTCACTTTGAGCATCTCTCATATATAGGACAGCATCTTTTATATGCCCTATGGTCAATAACATAGCATCCTTATCTAGGGTCTCAATCTCTGCTGATAAGGTATCTGTCCATGCTGCCACTGCGCTACAACCCCGGCCGACGCAATTACCGGTCTGAGTAAGGTACCAGAATGTGTGTAAATGGACTTTAGGGTAACCTCCTGCTTGCGGTCAGCAGGGTCCCTGATGGTAGCCGTATCCTGGGATGGCAGCGCTACCTTTTTGGATAAGCGTGTCAATGCTTTATCCACCCTAGGGGAGGATTCCCACCGTATCCTGTCCATTGGCGGGAAAGGATACGCCATAAGAATCCTTTTGGGAATCTGCAGCTTTTTGTCTGGAGATTCCCAAGCTTTTTCACATAATTCGTTCAACTCATGTGAGGGGGGAAAGGTTATCTCAGGTTTCTTTCCCTTATACATGTGTACCCTCGTGTCAGGGACAGGGGACTCTGTGATGTGCAAAACATCTTTTATTGCAATAATCATATATCGAATACATTTAGCCAATTTTGGCTGTAACTTTGCATCATCGTAGTCGACACTATGTCGGTATCTGTGTCAACTATTTGGGATAGTGGGCGCTTTTGAGACCCCGAAGGTCCCTGCGACATAGGGACAGGCATGGGTTGACTCCCTGACTGTTCCCTAGCTTCAGCTTTGTCTAATCTCTTGTGTAATAAGTTTACATTAGCACTTAAAACATTCCACATATCCATCCAGTCAGGTGTCGGCATTGTCGATGGAGACACCACATTAATTTGCTCCTGCTCCTCTCTAGGAGAGCCTTCTACCTCAGACATGTCGACACACGTGTACCGACACACCATACACTCAGGGAATCCTCTTATCTGAGGACAGTTCCCCAACAAGGCCCTTTGGAGAGACAGAGAGAGAGAGTATGCCAGCACACACCCCAGCGCTATATGACCCAGGAAAAAAACACAATAATTTTATGTTTACCCAGTAGCGCTGTATTTCCATATATATATGCGCCTAATTATGTGCCCCCCTCTTCTTTAAGACCCTCTTTCTACCGTGGTATAAGCAGGGGAGAGTCCGTGGAGCTTCCCCTCAGCGGTGCTGTGGAGAAAATGGCGCTGGTGAGTGCTGAGGGAGAAGCCCCACCCCCTCAGCGATGGGCTTCTGTCCCGCTCAAATATAGTAAAAAAATGGCGGGGGCTCTTATATATATATATACAGTGCCTAGCTGCATATATATTTATTTTGCCAAAGAGTGGTCTATATTGCTGCCCAGGGCGTCCCCCCTGCGCCCTTCACCCTTACACTGACTGCCGTGTGTGAGGTGTATTGGAGCAATGGAGCACAGCTTTACTGCTGTGCGTTACCTCAGTGAAGATCATGAAGTCTTCCGCCGCCTCTGAAGTCTTCTTTTCTTCTCATACTCACCCGGCTTCTATCTTCCGGCTCTGCGAGGGGGACGGCGGCGCGGCTCTGGGACGGACGGCGAGGGTGAGACCTGCGTACCGATCCCTCTGGAGCTAATGCTGTACAGTAGCCTAAGAAGCAGAGCCTATCAACTCACAGAAGTAGGTGTGCATCTCTCCCCTCCGCCCCTCGATGCAGGGAGTCTGTTGCCAGCAGGCTCCCTGAAAATAAAAAAATCTAACAAATATACTTTCTGTCAGGAAACTCAGGAGAGCTCCCTGAAAAGCACCCAGTCTCCTCTGGGCACAGTAGTAAACTGAGGTCTGGAGGAGGGGCATAAAGGGAGGAGCCAGTGCACACCCAGATCTAAAGTCTTTCTTAAAGTGCCCATGTCTCCTGCGGAGCCCGTCTATCCCCCATGGTCCTTACGGAGTCCCCAGCATCCTCTAGGACGTAAGAGAAAAATTATGCTGGCAGAAAAATCCAATTGAGTGATTAAACAGCTCCAGAGCTGCTCTGTAAGGCAAGTAAAAGGGTGTGGGCCCTGCAGCACTACCTGTAGTTTGCATTGTGCATTGGAAGCCTAGTTTGCTGTCTGTTTCCACTTCTTTTTTCTTGATCCCCTCCCGTCTATACCCTTGTGCACTATCCTGACTTCTCCTCCCGTCTGCTTACTTTGTGCCTTCCAATGCACAATGCAAACTACAGGTAGTGCTGCAGGGCCCACACCCTTTTACTTGCCTTACAGAGCAGCTCTGGAGCTGTTACAGTGCCCAGCTGCTGCAAGAAATCAGCTTGAATCCTTCAGGGGCTGGGGCATAGCCAACATGAGCCCCACACCGACGGAGGGTGGAGGTGTTTAATGCGAACTAGGGGTCATCCAAGTGCCGCAAAAGGCCGCCATGCCCTGCACGCCCCTTTTCTCTTTTCATATGCAGACGAGGGTTGAAGCCAACTTTGACCCACTGCTTGGATGACATCGCCATATGCAAATCCATCTGCTGCAGGCCTTCCCCCAGGAATACTTGCACTAGTTGTTGCATTTGGTTTGTTGTTTGAGGGTGCTTCAGTATTAGGCAGCCTTCTGCCCTCCCATGTTCATCTGAAAATATGTGTTCTCCCTGCAGTTGTTGTCCCCAGATGAGAGTTCCCTTGTGCTGCCTCAGTTGAATCTCCTTTACTTGACAGAGATGTGCCTAAGCAGCGGCCCTCCCCAGCCCTATCCCAAATCATACTTATTTTGCATAGGAGATACCATGGTCATGAAGACTGTTCTCCCAGGGTGCGGTTCATTCATTGCATTCTGGGTATGCTGACCCCTGTGATTTCCCCAAATGTGGGAAACTCGACTGCATTATTTAATGCGAACTAGGGGTCATCCAAGCACCGCAAAAGGCCGCCATGCCCTGCATACCCCTTTTCTCTTTTCATAAGCAGACGAGGTTTGAAGCCAACTTTGACCCACTGCTTGGATGACATCACTTGCTGCCTTTCCAATGAAGCAAGTTTAATTTAATAATAGGTGAAAAACCATCCCTACAAAGGTGTTAATCAGATACTTGGCTTTGTGGACACTTTTCAGAGCACAAATTTGTTAGCATAAAAATAAAGCCAGAAAATGAAGAGCTGTTTAATCACTCAATTGGATTTTTCTGCCAGCATATTTCTTTTTCTCTGCAACCCACTGCTAAATTGTGCTTCCTAGCTGTTTTTATAAAATCACTGAATCAAATCTAACTCTGATTACATCAGAGAAGGCCAGGTACCCTACACCATAACAGGGGGTTTGAAATTTTGACTTGTCTACTTAAAGATCACCAAAATCTGATAACAAGGTCAATTAAGTCCCTGGGTGGGATTGAACCACCAACCTTTTGGTTAACAGCCTTACACACTAACTGATTGCGCCACAGCGACACTTTGCAGAAGTACATACTGACAAAGGCTAATAAGCATTCATCTAGAACGATTCCTAGAAACATTTTAAAAAGTCAATAATGTGGAGAGTTTTTGTAAGATGTTTCTTCCATCAACCAATGAAGAAACACATTGGTACTTTCCCATGATGAGTGAGTGCTTCAGGATCTTTTGCACTTACATGTGCAGCAGAGTACTGTAATGGAAGCATGCTGGGTCCATAACCCAGAGGTAGGCAGATTGAAACTATCCTCTGCTATATGCATTTTTTTTTGTTAATTAAAGTAATCCAAAACTGGGATTGATATTTTTGCTCTTTTATTTTTACTTAAAGTACAATAACTTTTACCATTTTAATTTGTTTTAATAGTATATTGACAGTATTGTTTTCTTTCAAAAATCCAATTAATTTTCTTTACCCGATTATTAAAATGGTAATTGACAAAAACAAACTACATTGTCACCAGAAGAGCAATACAAAATGTACAAGTGATATATTAAAATCATCTTTCCAGCTTGAATTTCAATGATGCATTGGGGCAACGATTTTGTGAGAAACATCTTCACCCTTAAATAAAGATTTTCTTAATTCCTTACCTGTGTGCTAATTAGATATCACCTTGTTTTCACATTAAACAGACTTCCACATGAGAAAACAGCAAAGATGCAGTGGCGTTAATGTTTCCTGGTGTCAACCTGTATTATTTCCGTAGATATTGAAATGAGGATGCATCTTGCTGCCTTTCCAATGAAGCAAGTTTAATTTAGTAATAGGTGAAAAACCATCCCTACAAAGATGTTAATCAGATACTTGGCTTTGTGGACACTTTTCAGAGAACAAATTTGTAATCATAAAAATAAAGCCAGAAAATGAAGAGCTGTTTAATCACTCAATTGGATTTTTCTGCCAGCATTTTTCTTTTTCTCTGCAACCCACTGCTAAATTGTGCTTCCTAGCTGTTTTTTTATAAAATCACTTAATCAAATCTAACTCTGATTACATCAGAGAAGGCCAGGTACCCTATACCATAAGAGGGGGTTTGCAATTTTGACTTGTCTACTTAAATATCACCAAAATCTGATAACAAGGTCAATTAAGTCCCTGGGTGGGATTGAACCACCAACCTTTTGGTTAACAGCCTTACACACTAACTGATTGCGCCACAGCGACACTTTGCAAAAAGCACATACTGACAAAGACTAATAAGCATTCATCTAGAACGTTTCCTAGAAAAACTTTAAAAAGTCAATAATCTGGAGAGTTTTTGTAAGATGTTTCTTCCAGCAACCAATGAAGAAACACATTGGTACTTTCGCATGATGAGTGAGTGCTTCAGGATCTCTTGCACTTACATGTGCAGCAGAGTACTGCAATGGAAGCATGCTGGGCCCATAACCCAGAGGTAGGCAGATTGAAACTATCCTTTGCTATATGCATTTTTTTTTTGTTCATTAAAGTAATCCAAAACTGGGATTGATATTTTAGCTTTTATTTTTACTTAAAGTACAATAACTTTTACCATTTTAATTTGTTTTAATAGTATATTGACAGTATTGTTTTCTTTCAAAAATCCACTTAATTTTCTTTACCCTATTATTAAAATGGTAATTGACAAAAACAAACTACATTGTCACCATAAGAGCAATACAAAATGTACAAGTGATATATTAAAATCATCTTTCCAGCTTGAATTTCAATGATGCATTGGGGCAACGATTTTGTGAGAAACATCTTCACCCTTAAATAAAGATTTTCTTAATTCCTTACCTGTGTGCTAATTAGATATCACCTTGTTTTCACATTAAACAGACTTCCACATGAGAAAGCAGCAAGGATGCAGTGGCGTTAATGTTTCCTGGTATCAACCTGTATTATTTCAGTAGATATTGAAATGAGGATGCATCTTGCTGCCTTTCCAATGAAGCAAGTTTAATTTAGTAATAGGTGAAAAACCATCCCTACAAATATGTTAATCAGATACTTGGCTTTGTGGACACTTTTCAGAGAACAAATTAGTTAGTATAAAAATAAAGCCAGAAAATGAAGAGCTGTTTAATCACTCAATTGGATTTTTCTGCCAGCATACTTCTTTTTCTCTGCAACCCACTGCCAAATTGTGCTTCCTAGCTGTTTTTATAAAATCACTGAATCAAATCTAACTCTGATTACATCAGAGAAGGCCAGGTACCCTACACCATAACAGGGGGTTTGAAATTTTGACTTGTCTACTTAAAGATCACCAAAATCTGATAACAAGGTCAATTAAGTCCCTGGGTGGGATTGAACAACCAACCTTTTGGTTAATAGCCTTACACACTAACTGATTGCGCCACAGCTACACTTTGTAAAAGTACATACTGACAAAGGCTAATAAGCATTCATCTAGAACGATTCCTAGAAACATTTTAAAAAGTCAATAATGTGGAGAGTTTTTGTAAGATGTTTCTTCCATCAACCAATGAAGAAACACATTGGTACTTTCCCATGATAAGTGAGTGCTTCAGGACCTCTTGCACTTACATGTGCAGCAGAGTACTGTAATGGAAGCATGCTGGGTCCATAACCCAGAGGTAGGCAGATTGAAACTATCCTCTGCTATATGCATTTTTTTTTGTTAATTAAAGTAATCCAAAACTGGGATTGATATTTTTGCTCTTTTATTTTTACTTAAAGTACAATAACTTTTACCATTTTAATTTGTTTTAAGAGTATATTGACAGTATTGTTTTCTTTCAAAAATCCACTTAATTTTCTTTACCCGATTATTAAAATGGTAATTGACAAAAACAAACTACATTGTCACCAGAAGAGCAATACAAAATGTACAAGTGATATATTAAAATCATCTTTCCAGCTTGAATTTCAATGATGCATTGGGGCAACGATTTTGTGAGAAACATCTTCACCCTTAAATAAAGATTTTCTTAATTCCTTACCTGTGTGCTAATTAGATATCACCTTGTTTTCACATTAAACAGACTTCCACATGAGAAAACAGCAAAGATGCAGTGGCGTTAATGTTTCCTGGTGTCAACCTGTATTATTTCCGTAGATATTGAAATGAGGATGCATCTTGCTGCCTTTCCAATGAAGCAAGTTTAATTTAGTAATAGGTGAAAAACCATCCCTACAAAGATGTTAATCAGATACTTGGCTTTGTGGACACTTTTCAGAGAACAAATTTGTAATCATAAAAATAAAGCCAGAAAATGAAGAGCTGTTTAATCACTTAATTGGATTTTTCTGCCAGCATTTTTCTTTTTCTCTGCAACCCACTGCTAAATTGTGCTTCCTAGCTGTTTTTTTATAAAATCACTTAATCAAATCTAACTCTGATTACATCAGAGAAGGCCAGGTACCCTACACCATAAGAGGGGGTTTGCAATTTTGACTTGTCTACTTAAATATTACCAAAATCTGATCACAAGGTCAATTACGTCCCTGGATGGGATTGAACCACCAACCTTTTGATTAATAGCTGAACACACTAACCGATTGCGCCACAGAGACACTTTGCGAAAAGTACATACTGACAAAGACTAATAAGCATTCATCTAGAACGTTTCCTAGAAAAACTTTAAAAAGTCAATAATCTGGAGAGTTTTTGTAAGATGTTTCTTCCAGCAACCAATGAAGAAACACATTGGTACTTTCGCATGATGAGTGAGTGCTTCAGGATCTCTTGCACTTACATGTGCAGCAGAGTACTGCAATGGAAGCATGCTGGGCCCATAACCCAGAGGTAGGCAGATTGAAACTATCCTTTGCTATATGCATTTTTTTTTTGTTCATTAAAGTAATCCAAAACTGGGATTGATATTTTAGCTTTTATTTTTACTTAAAGTACAATAACTTTTACCATTTTAATTTGTTTTAATAGTATATTGACAGTATTGTTTTCTTTCAAAAATCCTATTAATTTTCTTTACCCGATTATTAAAATGGTAATTGACAAAAACAAACTACATTGTCACCAGAAGAGCAATACAAAATGTACAAGTGATATATTAAAATCATCTTTCCAGCTTGAATTTCAATGATGCATTGGGGCAACGATTTTGTGAGAAACATCTTCACCCTTAAATAAAGATTTTCTTAATTCCTTACCTGTGTGCTAATTAGATATCACCTTGTTTTCACATTAAACAGACTTCCACATGAGAAAGCAGCAAGGATGCAGTGGCGTTAATGTTTCCTGGTGTCAACCTGTATTATTTCAGTAGATATTGAAATGAGGATGCATCTTGCTGCCTTTCCAATGAAGCAAGTTTAATTTAGTAATAGGTGAAAAACCATCCCTACAAATATGTTAATCAGATACTTGGCTTTGTGGACACTTTTCAGAGAACAAATTCGTTAGCATAAAAATAAAGCCAGAAAATGAAGAGCTGTTTAATCACTCAATTGGATTTTTCTGCCAGCATATTTCTTTTTCTCTGCAACCCACTGCTAAATTGTGCTTCCTAGCTGTTTTTTTTTATAAAATCACTGATTCAAATCTAACTCTGATTACATCAGAGTAGGCCAGGTACCCTACACCATAAGAAGGGGGTTTGAAATTTTGACTTGTCTACTTAAAGATCACCAAAATCTGATAACAAGGTCAATTACATCCCTGCGTGGGATTGAACCACCAACCCTGTGATTAATAACCAAACACACCAACAGATTGCGCCACAGAGACACTTTACAAACGTACATACTGACAAAGGCTAATAAGCATTCATCTAGAACGTTTCCTAGAAAAACTTTAAAAAGTCAATAATGTGGAGAGTTTTTGTAAGATGTTTCTTCCAGCAACCAATGAAGAAACACATTGGTACTTTCGCATGATGAGTGAGTGCTTCAGGATCTCTTGCACTTACATGTGCAGCAGAGTACTGCAATGGAAGCATGCTGGGCCCATAACCCAGAGGTAGGCAGATTGAAACTATCCTTTGCTATATGCATTTTTTTTTTGTTCATTAAAGTAATCCAAAACTGGGATTGATATTTTAGCTTTTATTTTTACTTAAAGTACAATAACTTTTACCATTTTAATTTGTTTTAATAGTATATTGACAGTATTGTTTTCTTTCAAAAATCCACTTAATTTTCTTTACCCTATTATTAAAATGGTAATTGACAAAAACAAACTACATTGTCACCATAAGAGCAATACAAAATGTACAAGTGATATATTAAAATCATCTTTCCAGCTTGAATTTCAATGATGCATTGGGGCAACGATTTTGTGAGAAACATCTTCACCCTTAAATAAAGATTTTCTTAATTCCTTACCTGTGTGCTAATTAGATATCACCTTGTTTTCACATTAAACAGACTTCCACATGAGAAAGCAGCAAGGATGCAGTGGCGTTAATGTTTCCTGGTATCAACCTGTATTATTTCAGTAGATATTGAAATGAGGATGCATCTTGCTGCCTTTCCAATGAAGCAAGTTTAATTTAGTAATAGGTGAAAAACCATCCCTACAAATATGTTAATCAGATACTTGGCTTTGTGGACACTTTTCAGAGAACAAATTAGTTAGTATAAAAATAAAGCCAGAAAATGAAGAGCTGTTTAATCACTCAATTGGATTTTTCTGCCAGCATATTTCTTTTTCTCTGCAACCCACTGCCAAATTGTGCTTCCTAGCTGTTTTTATAAAATCACTGAATCAAATCTAACTCTGATTACATCAGAGAAGGCCAGGTACCCTACACCATAACAGGGGGTTTGAAATTTTGACTTGTCTACTTAAAGATCACCAAAATCTGATAACAAGGTCAATTAAGTCCCTGGGTGGGATTGAACAACCAACCTTTTGGTTAATAGCCTTACACACTAACTGATTGCGCCACAGCTACACTTTGTAAAAGTACATACTGACAAAGGCTAATAAGCATTCATCTAGAACGATTCCTAGAAACATTTTAAAAAGTCAATAATGTGGAGAGTTTTTGTAAGATGTTTCTTCCATCAACCAATGAAGAAACACATTGGTACTTTCCCATGATAAGTGAGTGCTTCAGGACCTCTTGCACTTACATGTGCAGCAGAGTACTGTAATGGAAGCATGCTGGGTCCATAACCCAGAGGTAGGCAGATTGAAACTATCCTCTGCTATATGCATTTTTTTTTGTTAATTAAAGTAATCCAAAACTGGGATTGATATTTTTGCTCTTTTATTTTTACTTAAAGTACAATAACTTTTACCATTTTAATTTGTTTTAAGAGTATATTGACAGTATTGTTTTCTTTCAAAAATCCACTTAATTTTCTTTACCCGATTATTAAAATGGTAATTGACAAAAACAAACTACATTGTCACCAGAAGAGCAATACAAAATGTACAAGTGATATATTAAAATCATCTTTCCAGCTTGAATTTCAATGATGCATTGGGGCAACGATTTTGTGAGAAACATCTTCACCCTTAAATAAAGATTTTCTTAATTCCTTACCTGTGTGCTAATTAGATATCACCTTGTTTTCACATTAAACAGACTTCCACATGAGAAAACAGCAAAGATGCAGTGGCGTTAATGTTTCCTGGTGTCAACCTGTATTATTTCCGTAGATATTGAAATGAGGATGCATCTTGCTGCCTTTCCAATGAAGCAAGTTTAATTTAGTAATAGGTGAAAAACCATCCCTACAAAGATGTTAATCAGATACTTGGCTTTGTGGACACTTTTCAGAGAACAAATTTGTAATCATAAAAATAAAGCCAGAAAATGAAGAGCTGTTTAATCACTTAATTGGATTTTTCTGCCAGCATTTTTCTTTTTCTCTGCAACCCACTGCTAAATTGTGCTTCCTAGCTGTTTTTTTATAAAATCACTTAATCAAATCTAACTCTGATTACATCAGAGAAGGCCAGGTACCCTACACCATAAGAGGGGGTTTGCAATTTTGACTTGTCTACTTAAATATTACCAAAATCTGATCACAAGGTCAATTACGTCCCTGGATGGGATTGAACCACCAACCTTTTGATTAATAGCTGAACACACTAACCGATTGCGCCACAGAGACACTTTGCAAAAAGTACATACTGACAAAGACTAATAAGCATTCATCTAGAACGTTTCCTAGAAAAACTTTAAAAAGTCAATAATCTGGAGAGTTTTTGTAAGATGTTTCTTCCAGCAACCAATGAAGAAACACATTGGTACTTTCGCATGATGAGTGAGTGCTTCAGGATCTCTTGCACTTACATGTGCAGCAGAGTACTGCAATGGAAGCATGCTGGGCCCATAACCCAGAGGTAGGCAGATTGAAACTATCCTTTGCTATATGCATTTTTTTTTTGTTCATTAAAGTAATCCAAAACTGGGATTGATATTTTAGCTTTTATTTTTACTTAAAGTACAATAACTTTTACCATTTTAATTTGTTTTAATAGTATATTGACAGTATTGTTTTCTTTCAAAAATCCTATTAATTTTCTTTACCCGATTATTAAAATGGTAATTGACAAAAACAAACTACATTGTCACCAGAAGAGCAATACAAAATGTACAAGTGATATATTAAAATCATCTTTCCAGCTTGAATTTCAATGATGCATTGGGGCAACGATTTTGTGAGAAACATCTTCACCCTTAAATAAAGATTTTCTTAATTCCTTACCTGTGTGCTAATTAGATATCACCTTGTTTTCACATTAAACAGACTTCCACATGAGAAAGCAGCAAGGATGCAGTGGCGTTAATGTTTCCTGGTGTCAACCTGTATTATTTCAGTAGATATTGAAATGAGGATGCATCTTGCTGCCTTTCCAATGAAGCAAGTTTAATTTAGTAATAGGTGAAAAACCATCCCTACAAATATGTTAATCAGATACTTGGCTTTGTGGACACTTTTCAGAGAACAAATTCGTTAGCATAAAAATAAAGCCAGAAAATGAAGAGCTGTTTAATCACTCAATTGGATTTTTCTGCCAGCATATTTCTTTTTCTCTGCAACCCACTGCTAAATTGTGCTTCCTAGCTGTTTTTTTTAATAAAATCACTGATTCAAATCTAACTCTGATTACATCAGAGTAGGCCAGGTACCCTACACCATAAGAAGGGGGTTTGAAATTTTGACTTGTCTACTTAAAGATCACCAAAATCTGATAACAAGGTCAATTACATCCCTGCGTGGGATTGAACCACCAACCCTGTGATTAATAACCAAACACACCAACAGATTGCGCCACAGAGACACTTTACAAACGTACATACTGACAAAGGCTAATAAGCATTCATCTAGAACGTTTCCTAGAAAAACTTTAAAAAGTCAATAATCTGGAGAGTTTTTGTAAGATGTTTCTTCCATCAACCAACGAAGAAACACATTGGTACTTTCCCATGATGAGTGAGTGCTTCAGGATCTCTTGCACTTACATGTGCAGCAGAGTACTGCAATGGAAAAATGCTGGGCCCATAACCCAGAGGTAGGCAGATTGAAACTATCCTCTGCTATATGCATTTTTTTTTGTTAATTAAAGTAATCCAAAACTGGGATTGATATTTTTGCTCTTTTATTTTTACTTAAAGTGCAATAACTTTTACCTTTTTAATTTGTTTTAATAGTATATTGACAGTATTGTTTTCTTTCAAAAATCCACTTAATTTTCTTTACCCTATTATTAAAATGGTAATTGACAAAAACAAACTACATTGTCACCAGAAGAGCAATACAAAATGTACAAGTGATATATTAAAATCATCTTTCCAGCTTGAATTTCAATGATGCATTGGGGTAACGATTTTGTGAGAAACACCTTCACCCTTGAATAAAGATTTTCTTAATTCCTTACCTGTGTGCTAATTAGATATCACCTTGTTTTCACATTAAACAGACTTCAACATGCGAAAGCAGCAAGGATGCAGTGGCGTTAATGTTTCCTGGTGTCAACCTGTATTATTTCAGTAGACATTGAAATGAGGATGCATCTTGCTGCCTTTCCAATGAAGCAAGTTTAATTTAGTAATAGGTGAAAAACCATCCCTACAAAGGTGTTAATCAGAGACTTGGCTTTGTGGACACTTTTCAGAGAACAAATTTGTTAGCATAAAAATAAAGCCAGAAAATGAAGAGCTGTTTAATCACTCAATTGGATTTTTTTGCCAGCATATTTCTTTTTCTCTGCAACCCACTGCTAAATTGTGCTTCCTAGCTGTTTTTATAAAATCACTGAATCAAATCTAACTCTGATTACATCAGAGAAGGCCAGGTACCCTACCACCATAACAGGGGGTTTGAAATTTTGACTTGTCTACTTAAAGATCACCAAAATCTGATAACAAAGTCAATTACGTCCCTGGGTGGGATTGAACCACCAACCTTTTGGTTAATAACCATACACACTAACTGATTGCGCCACAGCGACACTTTGCAAAAGTACATACTGACAAAGGCTAATAAGCATTCATCTAGAACGCTTCCTAGAAACATTTTAAAAAGTCAATAATGTGGAGAGTTTTTGTAAGATGTTTCTTCCATCAACCAATGAAGAAACACATTGGTACTTTCCCATGATAAGTGAGTGCTTCAGGACCTCTTGCACTTACATGTGCAGCAGAGTACTGTAATGGAAGCATGCTGGGTCCATAACCCAGAGGTAGGCAGATTGAAACTATCCTCTGCTATATGCATTTTTTTTTGTTAATTAAAGTAATCCAAAACTGGGATTGATATTTTTGCTCTTTTATTTTTACTTAAAGTACAATAACTTTTACCATTTTAATTTGTTTTAATAGTATATTGACAGTATTGTTTTCTTTCAAAAATCCAATTAATTTTCTTTACCCGATTATTAAAATGGTAATTGACAAAAACAAACTACATTGTCACCAGAAGAGCAATACAAAATGTACAAGTGATATATTAAAATCATCTTTCCAGCTTGAATTTCAATGATGCATTGGGGCAACGATTTTGTGAGAAACATCTTCACCCTTAAATAAAGATTTTCTTAATTCCTTACCTGTGTGCTAATTAGATATCACCTTGTTTTCACATTAAACAGACTTCCACATGAGAAAGCAGCAAGTTTGCAGTGGCGTTAATGTTTCCTGGTGTCAACCTGTATTATTTCTGTAGATATTGAAATGAGGATGCATCTTGCTGCCTTTCCAATGAAGCAAGTTTAATTTAGTAATAGGTGAAAAACCATCCCTACAAAGGTGTTAATCAGAGACTTGGCTTTGTGGACACTTTTCACAGAACAAATTTGTTAGCATAAAAATAAAGCCAGAAAATGAAGAGCTGTTTAATCACTCAATTGGATTTTTTTGCCAGCATATTTCTTTTTCTCTGCAACCCACTGCTAAATTGTGCTTCCTAGCTGTTTTTTATAAAATCACTGAATCAAATCTAACTCTGATTACATCAGAGAAGGCCAGGTACCCTACACCATAAGAGGGGGTATGAAATTTTTACTTGTCTACATAAAGATCACCAAAATCTGATAACAAGGTCAATTACGTCCCTGGGTGGGATTGAACCACCAACTTTTTGGTTAATAGCCTTACACACTAACTGATTGCGCCACAGCGACACTTTGCAAAAGCATATACTGAAAAAGGCTAATAAGCATTCATCTAGAACGTTTCCTAGAAACATTTTAAAAAGTCAATAATGTGGAGAGTTTTTGTAAGATGTTTCTTCCATCAACCAATGAAGAAACACATTGGTACTTTCCCATGAGTGAGTGCTTCAGGATCTCTTGCACTTACATGTGCAGCAGAGTACTGTAATGGAAGCATGCTGGGTCCATAACCCAGAGGTAGGCAGATTGAAACTATCCTCTGCTATATGCATTTTTTTTGTTAATTAAAGTAATCCAAAACTGGGATTGACATTTTTGCTCTTTTATTTTTACTTAAAGTACAATAACTTTTACCATTTTAATTTGTTTTAATAGTATATTGACAGTATTGTTTTCTTTCAAAAATTCACTTAATTTTCTTTTCTGTGTGCTAATTAGATAGCACCTTGTTTTCACATTAAATAGACTTCCACATGAGAAAGCAGCAAGGATGCAGTGGCGTTAATGTTTCCTGGTGGTAGTGGGGGACTGTGTTTGTGCTTTCCTCTGGTCAGCTCTGGTAAAAGTCAGATTTCTTTGTCTCAGATCTTCCTCTAGCCTTGTTCTTCTTTCGAGAGTTCCCTTGTGCTGCCTCAGTTGGATCTCCTTCACTTGACAGGGGCGTACCCGAGCAGCGACCCTCCCCAGCACTAGCCCAACTCCTACTTACCTGCCAGGTGAGATACTATGATCATGAAGGTGCTTCTCCCAGGGCAAGGCTCACCCATTGCACTCTGGGTGTGCTGCTCCTGCGATTTCCCCAAATGTGGGAAACTTGACTGCATAATTTGTGTTTCCCCTGGTCGGCTCTCGTATAATTCAGATCTCTTTGTCTCAGGTCTCTCTCCAGCCTAGTTTGCTGTCTGTTTCCACTTCTCTTTTCTTAAACCGCTCCCTTCTATGTCCTTGCGCACCTTAATTAAATCTAACTCTGATTACGTCAGAGAAGGCCAGGTACCCTACACCATAAGAGGGGGTTTGAAATTTTGACTTGTCTACTTAAAGATCACCAAAATCTGATCACAAGGTCAATTACATCACTGGGTGGGAACCTTTTGGTTAATAGCCCATGTAAGTGCAAGAGATCCTGAAGCACTCACTCATCATGGGAAAGTACCAATGTGTTTCTTACAAAAATTCTCCAGATTATTGACTTTTTAAAGTTTTTCTAGGAAACGTTCTAGATGAATGCTTATTAGCCTTTGTCAGTATGTACTTTTGCAAAGTGTCGCTGTGGCGCAATCAGTCAGTGTGTATGGCTATTAACCTAAAGGTTGGTGATTCAATCCCACCCAGGGACGTAATTGACCTTGTTATCAGATTTTGGTGATCTTTAAGTAGACAAGTCAAAATTTCAAACCCCCTCTTATGGTGTAGGGTACCCGGCCTTCTCTGATGTAATCAGAGTTAGATTTGATTAAGTGATTTTATAAAAAACAGCTAGGAAGCACAATTTAGCAGTGGGTTGCAGAGAAAAAAAATTATGCTGGCAGAAAAGTCCAATTGAGTGATTAAACAGCTCTTCATTTTCTGATTTTATGTTTATGCTAACAAATTTGCTCTCTGAAAAGTGTCCACAAAGCCAAGTCTCTGATTAACACCTTTGTAGGAATGATTATCCACCTATTACTGAATTAAACTTGCTTCATTGGAAAGGAAGCAAGATGCATCCTCATTTCAATGTCTACTGAAATAATACAGGTTGACACCAGGAAACATAAACGTCACTGCATCCTTGCTGCTTCCTCATGGGGAAGTCTGTTTAATGTGAAAACAAGGTGATATCTAATCAGCACACAGGTAAGGAATTAAGAAAATCTTTCTTTATGGGTGAAGATGTTTCTCACAAAATTGTTGCACCAAGGCATCATTGAAATTAAAGCTGGAAAGATGATTTTAATATATCACTTGTATATTTTGTACTGCTCTTCTGGTGACAATGTAGTTTGTTTTTGTCAATTACCATTTTAATAATAGGGTAAAGAAAATTAAGTGGATTTTTGAAAGAAAACAATACTGTCAATATACTATTAAAACAAATTAAAATGGTAAAAGTTATTGTACTTTAAGTAAAAATAAAAGAGCAAAAATATCAATCCCAGTTTTGGATTACTTTAATTAACAAAAAACAATGCATATAGCAGAGGATAGTTTCAATCTGCCTACCTCTGGGTTATGGACCCAGCATGCTTCCATTACAGTACTCTGCTGCACATGTAAGTGCAAGAGATCCTGAAGCACTCACTCATCATGGGAAAGTACCAATGTGTTTCTTCATTGGTTGATGGAAGAAACATCTTACAAAAACTCTCCAGATTATTGACTTTTTAAAGTTTTTCTAGGAAACGTTCTAGATGAATGCTTATTAGCCTTTGTCAGTATGTACTTTCGCAAAGTGTATCTGAGGCACAAACAGTTAGCGTGTTCAGTTGTTAACCAAAAGGTTGGTGGTTCAATCCCACCTAGGGACGTAATTGACCTTGTTATCAGATTTTGGTGATCTTTAAGTAGACAAGTCAAAATTTCGAAAACCCCTGTTATGGTGTAGGGTACCTGGCCTTCTCTGATGTAATCAGAGTTAGATTTGATTAAGTGATTTTATAAAAAAAACAGCCACGAAGCACAATTTAGCAGTGGGTTGCAGAGAAAAAGAAATATGCTGGCAGAAAAATCCAATTGAGTGATTAAACAGCTCTTCATTTTCTGGCTTTATTTTTATGCTAACAAATTTGTGCTCTGAAAAGTGTCCACAAAGCCAAGTATCTTATTAACACCTTTGTAGGGATGGTTTTTCACCTATTATTAAATTAAACTTGCTTCATTGGAAAGGCAGCAAGTGATGTCATCCAAGCAGTGGGTCAAGGTTGGCTTCAAACCTCGTCTGCTTATGAAAAGAGAAAAGGGGTATGCAGGGCATGGCGGCCTTTTGCGGTGCTTGGATGACCCCTAGTTCGCATTAAATAATGCAGTCGAGTTTCCCACATTTGGGGAAATCACAGGGGTCAGCATACCCAGAATGCAATGAATGAACCGCACCCTGGGAGAACAGTCTTCATGACCATGGTATCTCCTATGCAAAATAAGTATGATTTGGGATAGGGCTGGGGAGGGCCGCTGCTCAGGCACATCTCTGTCAAGTAAAGGAGATTGAACTGAGGCAGCACAAGGGAACTCTCATCTGGGGACAACAACTGCAGGGAGAACACATATTTTCAGATGAACATGGGAGGGCAGAAGGCTGCCTAATACTGAAGCACCCCCAAACAACAAACCAAATGCAACAACTAGTGCAAGCATTCCTGGGGGAAGGCCTGCAGCAGATGGATTTGCATATGGCGATGTCATCCAAGCAGTGGGTCAAAGTTGGCTTCAACCCTCGTCTGCATATGAAAAGAGAAAAGGGGCGTGCAGGGCATGGCGGCCTTTTGCGGCACTTGGATGACCCCTAGTTCGCATTAAACACCTCCACCCTCTGTCGGTGTGGGGCTCATGTTGGCTATGCCCCAGCCCCTGAAGGATTCAAGCTGATTTCTTGCAGCAGCTGGGCACTGTAACAGCTCCAGAGCTGCTCTGTAAGGCAAGTAAAAGGGTGTGGGCCCTGCAGCACTACCTGTAGTTCGCATTGTGCAAGACCCCTAGTTCGCATTAAACACCCCCACCCTCCTTCGGTGTGGGGCTCATGTTGGCCATGCCCCAGCCCCTGAAGCATTCACGATGATTTCTTGCAGCAGCTGGGCACTGTAACAGCTCAAGAGCTGCTCTGTAAGGCAAGTAAAAGGGTGTGGGCCCTGCAGCACTACCTGTAGTTTGCATTGTGCATTGGAAGGCACAAAGTAAGCAGACGGGAGGAGAAGTCAGGATAGTGCACAAGGGTATAGACGGGAGGGGATCAAGAAAAAAGAAGTGGAAACAGACAGCAAACTAGGCTTCCAATGCACAATGCAAACTACAGGTAGTGCTGCAGGGCCCACACCCTTTTACTTGCCTTACAGAGCAGCTCTGGAGCTGTTTAATCACTCAATTGGATTTTTCTGCCAGCATAATTTTTCTCTTACGTCCTAGAGGATGCTGGGGACTCCGTAAGGACCATGGGGGATAGACGGGCTCCGCAGGAGACATGGGCACTTTAAGAAAGACTTTAGATCTGGGTGTGCACTGGCTCCTCCCTCTATGCCCCTCCTCCAGACCTCAGTTTACTACTGTGCCCAGAGGAGACTGGGTGCTTTTCAGGGAGCTCTCCTGAGTTTCCTGACAGAAAGTATATTTGTTAGATTTTTTTATTTTCAGGGAGCCTGCTGGCAACAGACTCCCTGCATCGAGGGGCGGAGGGGAGAGATGCACACCTACTTCTGTGAGTTGATAGGCTCTGCTTCTTAGGCTACTGTACAGCATTAGCTCCAGAGGGATCGGTACGCAGGTCTCACCCTCGCCGTCCGTCCCAGAGCCGCGCCGCCGTCCCCCTCGCAGAGCCGGAAGATAGAAGCCGGGTGAGTATGAGAAGAAAAGAAGACTTCAGAGGCGGCGGAAGACTTCATGATCTTCACTGAGGTAACGCACAGCAGTAAAGCTGTGCTCCATTGCTCCCATACACCTCACACACGGCAGTCAGTGTAAGGGTGAAGGGCGCAGGGGGGACGCCCTGGGCAGCAATATAGACCTCTCTTTGGCAAAATAAATATATATGCAGCTAGGCACTGTATATATATATAAGAGCCCCCGCCATTTTTTTATGGGGGGGGCTATTTGAGCGGGACAGAAGCCCGTCGCTGAGGGGGTGGGGCTTCTCCCTCAGCACTCCCCAGCGCCATTTTCTCCACAGCACCGCTGAGGGGAAGCTCCATGGACTCTCCCCTGCTTATACCACGGTAGAAAGAGGGTCTTAAAGAAGAGGGGGCACATAATTAGGCGCATATATATATGGAAATACAGCGCTACTGGGTAAACATAAAATGATTGTGTTTTTTTCCTGGGTCATATAGCGCTGGGGTGTGTGCTGGCATACTTTCTCTCTCTGTCTCTCCAAAGGGCCTTGTTGGGGAACTGTCCTCAGATAAGAGGATTCCCTGAGTGTATGGTGTGTCGGTACACGTGTGTCGACATGTCTGAGGTAGAAGGCTCTCCTAGAGAGGAGCAGGAGCAAATTAATGTGGTGTCTCCATCGACAACGCCGACACCTGACTGGATGGATATGTGGAATGTTTTAAGTGCTAATGTAAACTTATTACACAAGAGATTAGACAAAGCTGAAGCTAGGGAACAGTCAGGGAGTCAACCCATGCCTGTCCCTATGTCGCAGGGACCTTCGGGGTCTCAAAAGCGCCCACTATCCCAAATAGTTGACACAGATACCGACACAGATTCTGACTCCAGTGTCGACTACGATGATGCAAAGTTACAACCAAAATTGGCTAAATGTATTCGATATATGATTATTGCAATAAAAGATGTTTTGCACATCACAGAGTCCCCTGTCCCTGACACGAGGGTACACATGTATAAGGGAAAGAAACCTGAGATAACCTTTCCCCCCTCACATGAGTTGAACGAATTATGTGAAAAAGCTTGGGAATCTCCAGACAAAAAGCTGCAGATTCCCAAAAGGATTCTTATGGCGTATCCTTTCCCGCCAATGGACAGGATACGGTGGGAATCCTCCCCTAGGGTGGATAAAGCATTGACACGCTTATCCAAAAAGGTAGCGCTGCCATCCCAGGATACGGCTACCATCAGGGACCCTGCTGACCGCAAGCAGGAGGTTACCCTAAAGTCCATTTACACACATTCTGGTACCTTACTCAGACCGGCAATTGCGTCGGCCGAGGTTGTAGCGCGGTGGCAGCATGGACAGATACCTTATCAGCAGAGATTGAGACCCTAGATAAGGATGCTATGTTATTGACCATAGGGCATATAAAAGATGCTGTCCTATATATGAGAGATGCTCAAAGTGACATTAGTCTACTGGGTTCTAGAATAAACGCTATGTCGATTTCTGCTAGACGAGTCCTATGGACCCGGCAATGGACAGGTGATGCCGACTCAAAAAGGCATATGGAGGTTTTACCTTACAGGTGTGAGGAATTGTTTGGGGAAGGTCTCTCGGACCTTGTCTCCACAGCTACAGCTGGTAAATCAAATTTTTTGCCTTATATTCCCTCACAGCCTAAGAAAGCACCACATTATCAAATGCAGTCCTTTCGATCACAGAGAAACAAGAAAGTACGAGGTGCGTCCTTTCTTGCCAGAGGTAAGGGCAGAGGGAAGAAGCTGCACAACACAGCTAGTTCCCAGGAACAGAAGTCCTCCCCGGCCTCTACAAAATCCACCGCATGACGCTGGGGCTCCGCTAAAGGAGTCCGCCCAGTTGGGGGCACGTCTTCGTGTTTTCAGCCACATCTGGGTTCATTCGCAGGTGGATCCCTAGGCAATAGAAATTGTTTCTCAGGGTTACAAGCTGAAATTCGAAGAGGTGCCTCCTCGCCGGTTTTTCAAATCGGCCCTACCATCTTCTCCCCAGGAAAGGGAGATAGTGTTAAATGCAATTCACAAATTGTATCTTCAACAGGTGGTGGTCAAGGTTCCCCTGCTTCAACAAGGAAAGGGAAATTATTCGACCCTGTTTGTAGTCCCAAAACCGGACGGTTTGGTCAGACCCATATTAAATTTAAAATCCCTGAACCTATACTTGAAAAGGTTCAAGTTCAAGATGGAATCGCTAAGAGCGGTCATCGCCAGCCTAGAAGGGGGGGATTTTATGATATCTCTGGACATAAAGGATGCATACCTTCATGTACTCATTTATCCACCTCATCAGGCGTACCTAAGATTTGCGGTACAGTATTGTCATTACCAATTTCAGACGTTGCCGTTTGGTCTCTCCAGAATTTTCTCCGAGAATTTTCACCAAGGTAATGACGGAAATTATGGTGCTCCTGCGAAAGCAAGGTGTCACAATTATCCCGTACTTGAACGATCTCCTCATAAAAGCGAGATCAAGAGAGCAGTTGCTGAACAGCGTATAACTTTCATTGAAGGTGTTACAGCAAAACGGCTGGATTCTCAATATCCCGAAGTCGCAGTTGGTTCCTACGACTCGTCTGACTTTGCTTGGGCATTATTCTGGATACGGACCAGAAAAGGGTTTATCTTCCGATAGAAAAGGCCCAGGAACTCATGACTCTGGTCAGGAACCTATTGAAACCAAAACAGGTGTCAGTGCATCACTGCACTCGAGTCCTGGGAATGATGGTGGCATCATACGAGGCCATTCCCTTCGGCAGGTTCCATGCGAGGATCTTGCAATGGGACCTACTGGACAAGTGGTCCGGGTCACATCTACAGATTCATCAGTTGATCACCCTGTCCCCCAGGGCCAGGGTATCTCTCCTGTGGTGGCTGCAGAGTGCTCACCTTCTAGAGGGCCACAGGTTCGGCATTCAGGACTGGATCCTGGTGACCACGAACGCGAGCCTCCGAGGTTGGGGAGCAGCCACACAGGGAAGAAATTTCCAAGGTCTTTGGTCAAGTCAGGAGACTTGTCTTCACATCAACATCCTGGAGCTAAGGGCCATATACAACGCCCTATGTCAAGCGGAGACCTTACTTCGCGACCAACCAGTTCTGATCCAGTCAGACAACGTCACCGCAGTAGTTCATGTAAACCGCCAAGGCGGCACAAGGAGCAGAGTGGCGATGGCGGAAGCCACCAGAATTCTTCGCTGGGCGGAGAATCATGTAAGCGCACTGTCAGCAGTGTTCATTCCGGGAGTGGACAACTGGGAAGCAGACTTCCTCAGCAGACACGACCTACATCCAGGAGAGTGGGGACTCCATCAGGAAGTCTTCGCACAGATTGCAAGTCGGTGGGGACTGTTCCAGATAGACATGATGGCGTCCCGCCTCAACAAAAAGCTACAGAGGTATTGCACCAGGTCAAGAGACCCTCAGGCAGTAGCTGTTTAAACAGCTCTTCATTTTCTGATTTTATGTTTATGCTAACAAATTTGCTCTCTGAAAAGTGTCCACAAAGCCAAGTCTCTGATTAACACCTTTGTAGGAATGGTTTTTCACCTATTACTGAATTAAACTTGCTTCATTGGAAAGGCAGCAAGATGCATCCTCATTTCAATGTCTACTGAAATAATACAGGTTGACACCAGGAAACATAAACGCCACTGCATCCTTGCTGCTTTCGCATGTGGAAGTCTGTTTAATGTGAAAACAAGGTGATATCTAATTAGCACACAGGTAAGGAATTAAGAAAATCTTTATTTAAGGGTGAAGGTGTTTCTCACAAAATCGTTGCCCCAATGCATCATTGAAATTCAAGCTGGAAAGATGATTTTAATATATCACTTGTACATTTTGTATTGCTCTTCTGGTGACAATGTAGTTTGTTTTTGTCAATTACCATTTTAATAATAGGGTAAAGAAAATTAAGTGGATTTTTGAAAGAAAACAATACTGTCAATATACTATTAAAACAAATTAAAATGGTAAAAGTTATTGTACTTTAAGTAAAAATAAAAGAGCAAAAATATCAATCCCAGTTTTGGATTACTTTAATTAACAAAAAAAAATGCATATAGCAGAGGATAGTTTCAATCTGCCTACCTCTGGGTTATGGGCCCAGCATGTTTCCATTGCAGTACTCTGCTGCACATGTAAGTGCAAGAGATCCTGAAGCACTCACTCATCATGGGAAAGTACCAATGTGTTTCTTCGTTGGTTGATGGAAGAAACATCTTACAAAAACTCTCCAGATTATTGACTTTATAAAGTTTTTCTAGGAAACGTTCTAGATGAATGCTTATTAGCCTTTGTCAGTATGTATGTTTGTAAAGTGTCTCTGTGGCGCAATCGGTTAGTGTGTTTGGTTATTAATCAAAGGGTTGGTGGTTCAATCCCACCCAACGATGTAATTGACCTTGTTATCAGATTTTGGTGATCTTTAAGTAGACAAGTCAAAATTTCAAACCCCCTTCTTATGGTGTAGGGTACCTGGCCTACTCTGATGTAATCAGAGTTAGATTTGAATCAGTGATTTTATAAAAAAACAGCTAGGAAGCACAATTTAGCAGTGGGTTGCAGAGAAAAAGAAATATGCTGGCAGAAAAATCCAATTGAGTGATTAAACAGCTCTTCATTTTCTGGCTTTATTTTTATGCTAACTAATTTGTTCTCTGAAAAGTGTCCACAAAGCCAAGTATCTGATTAACATATTTGTAGGGATGGTTTTTCACCTATTACTAAATTAAACTTGCTTCATTGGAAAGGCAGCAAGATGCATCCTCATTTCAATATCTACTGAAATAATACAGGTTGACACCAGGAAACATTAACGCCACTGCATCCTTGCTGCTTTCTCATGTGGAAGTCTGTTTAATGTGAAAACAAGGTGATATCTAATTAGCACACAGGTAAGGAATAAAGAAAATCTTTATTTAAGGGTGAAGATGTTTCTCACAAAATCGTTGCCCCAATGCATCATTGAAATTCAAGCTGGAAAGATGATTTTAATATATCACTTGTACATTTTGTATTGCTCTTCTGGTGACAATGTAGTTTGTTTTTGTCAATTACCATTTTAATAATCGGGTAAAGAAAATTAATTGGATTTTTGAAAGAAAACAACACTGTCAATATACTATTAAAACAAATTAAAATGGTAAAAGTTATTGTACTTTAAGTAAAAATAAAAGCTAAAATATCAATCCCAGTTTTGGATTACTTTAATGAACAAAAAAAAAATGCATATAGCAAAGGATAGTTTCAATCTGCCTACCTCTGGGTTATGGGCCCAGCATGCTTCCATTGCAGTACTCTGCTGCACATGTAAGTGCAAGAGATCCTGAAGCACTCACTCATCATGGGAAAGTACCAATGTGTTTCTTCATTGGTTGCTGGAAGAAACATCTTACAAAAACTCTCCAGATTATTGACTTTTTAAAGTTTTTCTAGGAAACGTTCTAGATGAATGCTTATTAGTCTTTGTCAGTATGTACTTTTTGCAAAGTGTCTCTGTGGCGCAATCGGTTAGTGTGTTCAGCTATTAATCAAAAGGTTGGTGGTTCAATCCCATCCAGGGACGTAATTGACCTTGTCATCAAATTTTGGTAATATTTAAGTAGACAAGTCATATAGCAGAGGATAGTTTCAATCTGCCTACCTCTGGGTTATGGACCCAGCATGCTTCCATTACAGTACTCTGCTGCACATGTAAGTGCAAGAGATCCTGAAGCACTCACTCATCATGCGAAAGTACCAATGTGTTTCTTCATTGGTTGCTGGAAGAAACATCTTACAAAAACTCTCCAGATTATTGACTTTTTAAAGTTTTTCTAGGAATCGTTCTAGATGAATGCTTATTAGCCTTTGTCAGTATGTACTTTTGCAAAGTTTCGCTGTGGCGCAATCAGTTAGTGTGTACGGCTATTAACCAAAAGGTTGGTGGTTCAATCCCACCCAGGGACGTAATTGAACTTGTAATCAGATTTTGTTGATCTTTAAGTAGACAAGTCAAAATTTCGAAAACCCCTGTTATGGTGTAGGGTACCTGGCCTTCTCTGATGTAATCAGAGTTAGATTTGATTCATACTGTTAACTGGGTAGTATATCACAAGTTATACGGTGTGATTGGTGTGGCTGGTATGAATCTTGACCTTGGATTAACAAAAATCCTTTCCTCGAACTGTCTGTCTCCTCTGGGCACAGTTTCTCTAACTGAGGTATGGAGGAGGGGCATAGAGGGAGGAGCCAGTGCACACCCAGATCTAAAGTCTTTCTTAAAGTGCCCATGTCTGCTGCGGAGCCCGTCTATCCCCCATGGTCCTTACGGAGTCCCCATCATCCTCTACGGACTACGAGAAAAAAAAATTACCGGTAGGTTTAAAATGTTATTTTTTTCTCTGCAACCCACTGCTAAATTGTGCTTCCTAGCTGTTTTTTATAAAATCACTTAATTAAATCTAACTCTGATTACGTCAGAGAAGGCCAGGTACCCTACACCATAAGAGGGGGTTTGAAATTTTGACTTGTCTACTTAAAGATCACCAAAATCTGATGACAAGGTCAATTACATCCCTGGGTGGGATTGAACCACCAACCTTTTGGTTAATAGCCCATGTAAGTGCAAGAAATCCTGAAGCACTCACTCATCATGGGAAAGTACCAATGTGTTTCTTACAAAAATTCTCCAGATTATTGACTTTTTAAAGTTTTTCTAGGAAACGTTCTAGATGAATGATTATTAGCCTTTGTCAGTATTGACTTTTGCAAGGTGTCTCTGTGGCGCAATCGGTTAGCATGTTTGGCTATTAACCAAAAGGTTGGTGGTTCAATCCCACCCAGGGATGTAATTGACCTTGTAATCAGATTTTGGTGATCTTTAAGTAGACAAGTCAAAATTTCAAAAACCCCCCTTATGGTGTAGGGTACCTGGCCTTCTCTGATGTAATCAGAGTTAGATTTGATTAAGTGATTTTATAAAAAAACAGCTAGGAAGCACAATTTAGCAGTGGGTTGCAGAGAAAAAAAATATGCTGGCAGAAAAGTCCAATTGAGTGATTAAACAGCTCTTCATTTTCTGATTTTATGTTTATGCTAACAAATTTGCTCTCTGAAAAGTGTCCACAAAGCCAAGTCTCTGATTAACACCTTTGTAGGAATGGTTTTTCACCTATTACTGAAATAAACTTGCTTCATTGGAAAGGCATCAAAGATGCATCCTCATTTCAATGTCTACTGAAATAATACAGGTTGACACCAGGAAACGTCACTGCATCCTTGCTGCTTCCTCACGGGGAAGTCTGTTTAATGTGAAAACAAGGTGATATCTAATCAGCACACAGGTAAGGAATTAAGAAAATCTTTCTTTGTGGGTGAAGATGTTTCTCACAAATTGTTGTCCCAATGCATCATTGAAATTCAAGATGGAAGATGATTTTCATATATCACTTGTACATTTTGCATTGCTCTTCTGGTGACAATGTAGTTTGTTTTTGTCAATTACCATTTCAGTAATAGGGTAAAGAAAATTAAGTGGATTTTTTAAAGAAAACAATGCTGTCAATATACTATTAAAACAAATTAAAATGATAAAAGTTATTGTACTTTAAGTAAAAATAAAAGAGCCAAAATATCAATCCCAGTTTTTGATTACTTTAATTATAAAAAAAAAAATGCACATAGCAGAGGATAGTTTCGATCAATCGACCTCTGGGTTATGGGCCCAGCATGCTTCCATTGCACTACTCTGCTGCTCATGGAAGTGTAAGAGATCCTGAAGACTAAATTGATTAAAGGCCTAAAAGTACTGGACTATAAGGAAAGACTTACTAGGCTGAATATTTATACACTAGAAAAGAGGTGCCTAAGAGGAGATATTATTAATATCTTCAAATATGTAAAGATACATAACAAAGAGTTATCAGAGGAATTATTTATTAAAAGAACACGTGGTCACTCGCTGCGACTGGAGGAAAGTTCAGAACGCAATGGAGGAAAGGTTTCTTCACTGTTAGGGCAATCAGGATGTGGAATTCCCTGCCAGGGAAGGTGGTAATGGCGGACTCTGTAATTGGATTTAAAAAAGGAATGGATACATTTCTGAATGAAAAAGCTATCCAAGGTTATAATACTTAAAATATCAACATGGTTAATCCGGGGGTAACATGAGTTATAGTAGCTAACTAGTCATAAAACATTATTCAGCAAGTATGTAGAATCATCACAACTTAAAACAGGTTGAACACGATGGGCAATTTGCCTCTATTCAACCTCAAAAACTATGTTACTATATTACTATGTTATTGTAGTATACAGAACACCACAATGCAATGAGCAGTGATAGTGAGCACTGATGAGGATACTAGAACTGACACTGAGCAGCAAGATGCAGCACTGGACTATTAGTAATGTACTGTAGTATGCTGAGCACCACAATGCAGCACAAGACAATGAGCAGTGATACTGAGCACTGATGAGGATACTACTGAGAACTGACACTGAGCAGGAGAGACACACTACTAGTATTACTGAGCAGCAATAAGTAACCACTGATACTGAGCACTGATATTGAGATTTCCACTGAGAGAACATAGCCACGTCCTCTCCGCTCTCTCTTCAATGCACGAGTAAAAATGGCAGCAACGCGCAGCTCTTTATATGGAATCCGAATCTCGCGAGAATCCGACAGCGGGATGATGACATTTTCCCTTGTTCAGGTTTTCCGAGTCAGGCGGGAACAACCGAGCCTGCCTCGGACCAGTGTAAACCACGTGGAGTTCGTGGGGAATTCGGTTCTCGGAGAACCGAACCCGCTCCTCTCTACCTTATACCCATCAATTTTTTTATTTTCAATCTAAGCCCCTGCAGTTTTCTGTAAGCATCTGCTTCGCTATGATGATCAACAAGTCACAAGGGCAAACACTCAGGGCTTGAGGCGTAGATCTTAGGACCAGCTGCTACAAGCATGGCAGAGGTGTCACTATCACTGGTGACACCCAGAGAGGTGGCGAGGGAGATTGTAATGCAGTGCGCGCAGATAAACAGCGCAATGGTAAAAAGGAGGCATGGTTTCATAGGTAGGGGCGTGGCCTGGTGGCCTGAATCTACATTTTGTTGCTCCGGGTGTCCCGGGGGTTGGGGGCTGCACCCGGGGACTAGTGTGTGAGCTGTGCTGGCTCCTGCACAGTGACAGGGCATGGCCACCCAGCATGACGCCTCCCTTCTTGACCATGCTGTAATTGCAGTCGCACTGCAGTTCAGCGTGATCATAAAAAATGGTGTAGGCTCCTGCTGGTGCAGGCTGTAGAGAAAAGCTGCTGTGACCACGCCCCCTGTGTCTCCTCCGTTGCAGACCCCATTTTGAAGCCTTGCCCCCGGACTAAGAGAAAAGTATGCCCTTGCGCACTATCCTGACTTCTCCTCCCGTCTGCTTAATTTGTGCCTTCCAACGCACAATGCGAACAACAGGTGGTGCTGCAGGGCCCACACCCTTTTTCTTGCCTTACAGAACAGCTCTGGAGCTGTTACAGTGCCCAGCTGCTGCAAGAAATCAGCTTGAATGCTTCAGGGGATGGGGCATGGCCAACATGAGCCCCACACCAAAGGAGGGTGGGGGTGTTTAATGCGAACTAGGGGTCATCCAAGCACTGCAAAAGGCCGCCATGCCCTGCATGCCCCTTTTCTCTTTTCATATGCAGATGAGGGTTCCAGTCAACTTTGGCCCACTGCTTGGATAACATCACCGTATGCAAATCCGTCTGCTGCAGACCTTCCCCCAGGAGTGCTTGTACTAGTTGTTGCATATGGTTTGATATTTGATGGTGCTTCAGTATTAGGCAGCCTTCCGCCCTCCCATGTTCATCTGAAAAGATGTGGTCTCCCTGCAGTTGTTGTCCCCAGATGAGAGTTCCCTTGTGCTGCCTCAGTTGAATCTCCTTTACTTGACAGAGATGTGCCTGAGCAGCGGCCCTCACCAGCCCTATCCCAAATCATACTTATTTTGCATAGGAGATACCATGGTCATGAAGATTGTTCTCCCAGGGTGAGGTTCATTCATTGCATTCTGGGTATGCTGACCCCTGTGATTTTCCCAAATGTGGGAAACTCGACTGCATTATTTGTGGTAGTGGGGGACTGTGTTTGTGCTTTCCTCTGGTCAGCTCTGGTAAAAGTCAGATTTCTTTGTCTCAGATCTTCCTCTAGCCTTGTTCTTCTTTCGAGAGTTCCCTGGTGCTGCCTCAGTTGGATCTCCTTCACTTCACAGGGGGGAACCCGAGCAGCGACCCTCCCCAGCTCTAGCCCAACTCCTACTTACCTGCCAGGTGAGATACTATGATCATGAAGGTGCTTCTCCCAGGGCAAGGCTCAACCATTGCACTCTGGGTGTGCTGCTCCTGCGATTTCCCCAAATGTGGGAAACTTGACTGCATAATTTGTGTTTCCCCTCGTCGGCTCTCGTATAATTCAGATCTCTTTGTCTCAGGTCTCTCTACAGCCTAGTTTGCTGTCTGTTTCCACTTCTCTTTTCTTGAGCCGCTCCCTTCTATGCCCTTGCGCACTATCCTGACTTCTCCCGTCTGCTTACTTCGTGCCTTCCAACGCACAATGCGAACTACAGGTAGTGCTGCAGGGCCCACACCCTTTTACTTGCCTTACAGAGTAGCTCTGGAGCAGTTACAGTGCCCAGCTGCTGCAAGAAATCAGCTTGAATGCTTCAGGGGCTGGGGCATAGCCAACATGAGCCCCACACCGAAGGAGGGTGGAGGTGTGTAATGCGAACTAGGGGTCATCCAAGCGCTGCAAAAGGCCGCCATGCCCTGCACGCCCCTTTTCTCTTTTCATATGCAGACGAGGGTTGAAGCCAACTTTGACCCACTGCTTGGATGACATCACCATATGCAAATCCATCTGCTGCAGGCCTTCCCCCAGGAATGCTTGCACTAGTTGTTGCATTTGGTTTGTTGTTTGGGGGTGCTTCAGCATTAGGCAGCCTTCTGCCCTCACATGTTCATCTGAAAATATGTGTTCTCCCTGCAGTTGTTGTCCCCAGATGAGAGTTCCCTTGTGCTGCCTCAGTTGAATCTCCTTTACTTGACAGAGATGTGCCTGAGCAGCGGCCCTCCCCAGCCCTATCCCAAATCATACTTATTTTGCATAGGCGATACCATGGTCATGAAGATTTTTCTCCCAGGGTGAGGTTCATTCATTGCATTCTGGGTATGCTGACCCCTGTGATTTCCCCAAATGTGGGAAACTCGACTGCATTATTTGTGGTAGTGGGGGACTGTGTTTGTGCTTTCCTCTGGTCAGCTCTGGAAAAAGTCTGATTTCTTTGTCTCAGATCTTCCTCTAGCCTTGTTCTTCTTTCGAGAGTTCCCTTGTGCTGCCTCAGTTGGATCTCTTTCACTTGACAGGGGGGTGCCCGAACAGCGGCATATGTTGAAGATACAATTTGTGAATTGCATTTAACACTATCTCCCTTTCCAGGGGAGAAGATGGTAGGGCCGATTTGAAAAACCGGCGAGGAGGCACCTCTTCGAATTTCAGCTTGTAACCCTGAGAAACAATTTCTATTGCCTAGGGATCCACCTGCGAATGAACCCAGATGTGGCTGAAAACTCGAAGACGTGCCCCCAACTGGGCGGACTCCTTTAGCGGAGCCCCAGCGTCATGCGGTGGATTTTGTAGAGGCCGGGGAGGACTTCTGTTCCTGGGAACTAGCTGTGTTGTGCAGCTTCTTCCCTCTGCCCTTACCTCTGGCAAGAAAGGACGCACCTCGTACTTTCTTGTTTCTCTGTGATCGAAAGGACTGCATTTGATAATGTGGTGCTTTCTTAGGCTGTGAGGGAATATAAGGCAAAAAATTTGATTTACCAGCTGTAGCTGTGGAGACTAGGTCCGAGAGACCTTCCCCAAACAATTCCTCACCCCTGTAAGGTAAAACCTCCATATGCCTTTTTGAGTCGGCATCACCTGTCCATTGCCGGGTCCATAGGACTCGTCTAGCAGAAATCGACATAGCGTTTATTCTAGAACCCAGTAGACTAATGTCACTTTGAGCATCTCTCATATATAGGACAGCATCTTTTATATGCCCTATGGTCAATAACATAGCATCCTTATCTAGGGTCTCAATCTCTGCTGATAAGGTATCTGTCCATGCTGCCACTGCGCTACAACCCCGGCCGACGCAATTACCGGTCTGAGTAAGGTACCAGAATGTGTGTAAATGGACTTTAGGGTAACCTCCTGCTTGCGGTCAGCAGGGTCCCTGATGGTAGCCGTATCCTGGGATGGCAGCGCTACCTTTTTGGATAAGCGTGTCAATGCTTTATCCACCCTAGGGGAGGATTCCCACCGTATCCTGTCCATTGGCGGGAAAGGATACGCCATAAGAATCCTTTTGGGAATCTGCAGCTTTTTGTCTGGAGATTCCCAAGCTTTTTCACATAATTCGTTCAACTCATGTGAGGGGGGAAAGGTTATCTCAGGTTTCTTTCCCTTATACATGTGTACCCTCGTGTCAGGGACAGGGGACTCTGTGATGTGCAAAACATCTTTTATTGCAATAATCATATATCGAATACATTTAGCCAATTTTGGCTGTAACTTTGCATCATCGTAGTCGACACTATGTCGGTATCTGTGTCAACTATTTGGGATAGTGGGCGCTTTTGAGACCCCGAAGGTCCCTGCGACATAGGGACAGGCATGGGTTGACTCCCTGACTGTTCCCTAGCTTCAGCTTTGTCTAATCTCTTGTGTAATAAGTTTACATTAGCACTTAAAACATTCCACATATCCATCCAGTCAGGTGTCGGCGTTGTCGATGGAGACACCACATTAATTTGCTCCTGCTCCTCTCTAGGAGAGCCTTCTACCTCAGACATGTCGACACACGTGTACCGACACACCATACACTCAGGGAATCCTCTTATCTGAGGACAGTTCCCCAACAAGGCCCTTTGGAGAGACAGAGAGAGAGAGTATGCCAGCACACACCCCAGCGCTATATGACCCAGGAAAAAAACACAATAATTTTATGTTTACCCAGTAGCGCTGTATTTCCATATATATATGCGCCTAATTATGTGCCCCCCTCTTCTTTAAGACCCTCTTTCTACCGTGGTATAAGCAGGGGAGAGTCCGTGGAGCTTCCCCTCAGCGGTGCTGTGGAGAAAATGGCGCTGGTGAGTGCTGAGGGAGAAGCCCCACCCCCTCAGCGATGGGCTTCTGTCCCGCTCAAATATAGTAAAAAAATGGCGGGGGCTCTTATATATATATATACAGTGCCTAGCTGCATATATATTTATTTTGCCAAAGAGTGGTCTATATTGCTGCCCAGGGCGTCCCCCCTGCGCCCTTCACCCTTACACTGACTGCCGTGTGTGAGGTGTATTGGAGCAATGGAGCACAGCTTTACTGCTGTGCGTTACCTCAGTGAAGATCATGAAGTCTTCCGCCGCCTCTGAAGTCTTCTTTTCTTCTCATACTCACCCGGCTTCTATCTTCCGGCTCTGCGAGGGGGACGGCGGCGCGGCTCTGGGACGGACGGCGAGGGTGAGACCTGCGTACCGATCCCTCTGGAGCTAATGCTGTACAGTAGCCTAAGAAGCAGAGCCTATCAACTCACAGAAGTAGGTGTGCATCTCTCCCCTCCGCCCCTCGATGCAGGGAGTCTGTTGCCAGCAGGCTCCCTGAAAATAAAAAAATCTAACAAATATACTTTCTGTCAGGAAACTCAGGAGAGCTCCCTGAAAAGCACCCAGTCTCCTCTGGGCACAGTAGTAAACTGAGGTCTGGAGGAGGGGCATAAAGGGAGGAGCCAGTGCACACCCAGATCTAAAGTCTTTCTTAAAGTGCCCATGTCTCCTGCGGAGCCCGTCTATCCCCCATGGTCCTTACGGAGTCCCCAGCATCCTCTAGGACGTAAGAGAAAAATTATGCTGGCAGAAAAATCCAATTGAGTGATTAAACAGCTCCAGAGCTGCTCTGTAAGGCAAGTAAAAGGGTGTGGGCCCTGCAGCACTACCTGTAGTTTGCATTGTGCATTGGAAGCCTAGTTTGCTGTCTGTTTCCACTTCTTTTTTCTTGAGCCCCTCCCGTCTATACCCTTGTGCACTATCCTGACTTCTCCTCCCGTCTGCTTACTTTGTGCCTTCCAATGCACAATGCAAACTACAGGTAGTGCTGCAGGGCCCACACCCTTTTACTTGCCTTACAGAGCAGCTCTGGAGCTGTTACAGTGCCCAGCTGCTGCAAGAAATCAGCTTGAATCCTTCAGGGGCTGGGGCATAGCCAACATGAGCCCCACACCGACGGAGGGTGGAGGTGTTTAATGCGAACTAGGGGTCATCCAAGTGCCGCAAAAGGCCGCCATGCCCTGCACGCCCCTTTTCTCTTTTCATATGCAGACGAGGGTTGAAGCCAACTTTGACCCACTGCTTGGATGACATCGCCATATGCAAATCCATCTGCTGCAGGCCTTCCCCCAGGAATACTTGCACTAGTTGTTGCATTTGGTTTGTTGTTTGAGGGTGCTTCAGTATTAGGCAGCCTTCTGCCCTCCCATGTTCATCTGAAAATATGTGTTCTCCCTGCAGTTGTTGTCCCCAGATGAGAGTTCCCTTGTGCTGCCTCAGTTGAATCTCCTTTACTTGACAGAGATGTGCCTGAGCAGCGGCCCTCCCCAGCCCTATCCCAAATCATACTTATTTTGCATAGGAGATACCATGGTCATGAAGACTGTTCTCCCAGGGTGCGGTTCATTCATTGCATTCTGGGTATGCTGACCCCTGTGATTTCCCCAAATGTGGGAAACTCGACTGCATTATTTAATGCGAACTAGGGGTCATCCAAGCACCGCAAAAGGCCGCCATGCCCTGCATACCCCTTTTCTCTTTTCATAAGCAGACGAGGTTTGAAGCCAACTTTGACCCACTGCTTGGATGACATCACTTGCTGCCTTTCCAATGAAGCAAGTTTAATTTAATAATAGGTGAAAAACCATCCCTACAAAGGTGTTAATCAGATACTTGGCTTTGTGGACACTTTTCAGAGCACAAATTTGTTAGCATAAAAATAAAGCCAGAAAATGAAGAGCTGTTTAATCACTCAATTGGATTTTTCTGCCAGCATATTTCTTTTTCTCTGCAACCCACTGCTAAATTGTGCTTCCTAGCTGTTTTTATAAAATCACTGAATCAAATCTAACTCTGATTACATCAGAGAAGGCCAGGTACCCTACACCATAACAGGGGGTTTGAAATTTTGACTTGTCTACTTAAAGATCACCAAAATCTGATAACAAGGTCAATTAAGTCCCTGGGTGGGATTGAACCACCAACCTTTTGGTTAACAGCCTTACACACTAACTGATTGCGCCACAGCGACACTTTGCAGAAGTACATACTGACAAAGGCTAATAAGCATTCATCTAGAACGATTCCTAGAAACATTTTAAAAAGTCAATAATGTGGAGAGTTTTTGTAAGATGTTTCTTCCATCAACCAATGAAGAAACACATTGGTACTTTCCCATGATGAGTGAGTGCTTCAGGATCTTTTGCACTTACATGTGCAGCAGAGTACTGTAATGGAAGCATGCTGGGTCCATAACCCAGAGGTAGGCAGATTGAAACTATCCTCTGCTATATGCATTTTTTTTTGTTAATTAAAGTAATCCAAAACTGGGATTGATATTTTTGCTCTTTTATTTTTACTTAAAGTACAATAACTTTTACCATTTTAATTTGTTTTAATAGTATATTGACAGTATTGTTTTCTTTCAAAAATCCAATTAATTTTCTTTACCCGATTATTAAAATGGTAATTGACAAAAACAAACTACATTGTCACCAGAAGAGCAATACAAAATGTACAAGTGATATATTAAAATCATCTTTCCAGCTTGAATTTCAATGATGCATTGGGGCAACGATTTTGTGAGAAACATCTTCACCCTTAAATAAAGATTTTCTTAATTCCTTACCTGTGTGCTAATTAGATATCACCTTGTTTTCACATTAAACAGACTTCCACATGAGAAAACAGCAAAGATGCAGTGGCGTTAATGTTTCCTGGTGTCAACCTGTATTATTTCCGTAGATATTGAAATGAGGATGCATCTTGCTGCCTTTCCAATGAAGCAAGTTTAATTTAGTAATAGGTGAAAAACCATCCCTACAAAGATGTTAATCAGATACTTGGCTTTGTGGACACTTTTCAGAGAACAAATTTGTAATCATAAAAATAAAGCCAGAAAATGAAGAGCTGTTTAATCACTCAATTGGATTTTTCTGCCAGCATTTTTCTTTTTCTCTGCAACCCACTGCTAAATTGTGCTTCCTAGCTGTTTTTTTATAAAATCACTTAATCAAATCTAACTCTGATTACATCAGAGAAGGCCAGGTACCCTATACCATAAGAGGGGGTTTGCAATTTTGACTTGTCTACTTAAATATCACCAAAATCTGATAACAAGGTCAATTAAGTCCCTGGGTGGGATTGAACCACCAACCTTTTGGTTAACAGCCTTACACACTAACTGATTGCGCCACAGCGACACTTTGCAAAAAGCACATACTGACAAAGACTAATAAGCATTCATCTAGAACGTTTCCTAGAAAAACTTTAAAAAGTCAATAATCTGGAGAGTTTTTGTAAGATGTTTCTTCCAGCAACCAATGAAGAAACACATTGGTACTTTCGCATGATGAGTGAGTGCTTCAGGATCTCTTGCACTTACATGTGCAGCAGAGTACTGCAATGGAAGCATGCTGGGCCCATAACCCAGAGGTAGGCAGATTGAAACTATCCTTTGCTATATGAATTTTTTTTTGTTCATTAAAGTAATCCAAAACTGGGATTGATATTTTAGCTTTTATTTTTACTTAAAGTACAATAACTTTTACCATTTTAATTTGTTTTAATAGTATATTGACAGTATTGTTTTCTTTCAAAAATCCACTTAATTTTCTTTACCCTATTATTAAAATGGTAATTGACAAAAACAAACTACATTGTCACCATAAGAGCAATACAAAATGTACAAGTGATATATTAAAATCATCTTTCCAGCTTGAATTTCAATGATGCATTGGGGCAACGATTTTGTGAGAAACATCTTCACCCTTAAATAAAGATTTTCTTAATTCCTTACCTGTGTGCTAATTAGATATCACCTTGTTTTCACATTAAACAGACTTCCACATGAGAAAGCAGCAAGGATGCAGTGGCGTTAATGTTTCCTGGTATCAACCTGTATTATTTCAGTAGATATTGAAATGAGGATGCATCTTGCTGCCTTTCCAATGAAGCAAGTTTAATTTAGTAATAGGTGAAAAACCAT
>NW_026969422.1:0-41410 GCF_028390025.1 Pseudophryne corroboree
AACAACAATGTTATCATAATTAATGTCATATTTTAGCTTCTGTGGTCATTTTTTACAAGCTAAACACTGCAAGACTGTTTTACAGTTGAAGCAAGGATAAAATATCAACTCTAGTGATGAGACACTTGCTGTAATGACTTCCATTTCAGACGGGACTTAAACCCACAACCACTGGCTTAGGAGAACAGTGCCTTATCCATTATGCCAGTGGTGCTTACTGATGTCTTTATTTAAGATTGATAGGTTTTTAATAGTCAATTATTTATTTTTGAAAAAAAGTGAAGCTGTTTACCGTGTTCTTTGCATTACCAAGTCCAGCAAGAAATGTGCTGGTACTTTCCAGAGCTGTCAGTATGGATTATCATGCTATATTGCAGAAAATCAATTTGATGCAACTGCTTTACCAACAGTATGTTAATCTTTTCCATTGCTGTTTTGTTGGCTGACTGAAGGAAGATATGCAGTGCATTTGAACCAAAGCAGATGTGTGCTGACAACTTAAATGCACAATCATGTTTGTGTTTTTTCTTTCTTTCTTCCATCCTTTGTAATATCATATTAAATATTAAGGTAGCAGTTTATAATCAATGACTAATGACATAAGAAAAGGAAAAAAAAAACAATATACAAAGATGCTCCAGGTGAGGCTTGAACTCACAACCTCGGCATTGCTCAACAGATACTGTCTTATTAGTACTGCACGCTAACCAATTGCGCCACTGGAGCACTTTGCAGCATTAGTTGGTTATGCTAGATGTGGATTTTATTCAATACAATCAGTACAGTAATAAGAATTGAAAAAGAAAATCATTTTTGGTGATGAATGATGAGCAACAAAGGAACATACATGCCAGATGGCACTTGAATAAGCTGTCCACGGTGATAGAAAAGGTTTAAAAAACAACAACAACAATGTTATCATAATTAATGTCATATTTTAGCTTCTGCGGTCATTTTTTACAAGCTAAACCCTGCAAGACTGTTTTACAGTTGAAGCAAGGATAAAATATCAACTCTAGTGATGAGACACTTGCTGTAATGACTTCCACCCCATATGGGACTTGGAACCCCTGGCTTAGGAGGGCAGTGACTTATCCATTATGCCAGTGGTGCTTACTGATGTTCTTATTTAAGACTGTTAGGTTTTTAATAGTCAATTATTTATTTTTGAGGAAAAAATGAAGCTGTTTACTGTGTTCTTTGCATTACCAAGTCCAGCAAGAAATGTGCTGGTACTATCCAGAGCTGTCAGTATGGATTATCATGCTATATTGCAGAAAATCAATTTGATGCAACTGCTTTACCAACAGTATGTTAATCTTTTCCATTGCTGTTTTGTTGGCTGACTGAAGGAAGATATGCAGTGCATTTGAACCAAAGCAGATGTGTGCTGACAACTTAAATGCACAATCATGTTTGAGTATTTTCTTTCTTTCTTCCATCCTTTGTAATATCATATTAAATATTAAGTTAGCAGTTTATAATCAATGACTAATGACATAAGAAAAGAAAAAAAACAGTGTACAAAGATGCTCCAGGTGAGGCGTGAACTCACAACCTCGGCATTGCTCAACAGATACTGTCTTATAAGTACTGCGCGCTGACCAATTGCGCCACTGGAGCACTTTGCAGCATTAATTGGTTATGCTAGATGTGGATTTTATTCAATACAATCAGTACAGTCATAAGAATTGAAAAAGAAAATAATTTTTGGTGATGAATGATGAGCAACAAAGGAACATGCATGCCAGATGGCACTTGAATAAGCTGTCCACGGTGATAGAAAAGGTTTAAAAAACAACAACAACAATGTTATCATAATTAATGTCATATTTTAGCTTCTGTGGTCATTTTTTACAAGCTAAACACTGCAAGACTGTTTTACAGTTGAAGCAAGGATAAAATATCAACTCTAGTGATGAGACACTTGCTGTAATGACTTCCACCCCATATGGGACTTGGAACCCCTGGCTTAGGAGGGCAGTGACTTATCCATTATGCCAGTGGTGCTTACTGATGTTCTTATTTAAGACTGTTAGGTTTTTAATAGTCAATTATTTATTTTTGAGGAAAAAGTGAAGCTGTTTACTGTGTTCTATGCATTACCAAGTCCAGCAAGAAATGTGCTGGTACTATCCAGAGCTGTCAGTATTGATTATCATGCTATATTGCAGAAAATCAATTTGATGCAACTGCTTTACCAACAGTATGTTAATCTTTTCCATTGCTGTTTTGTTGGCTGACTGAAGGAAGATATGCAGTGCATTTGAACCAAAGCAGATGTGTGCTGACAACTTAAATGCACAATCATGTTTGTGTTTTTTCTTTCTTTCTTCCATCCTTTGTAATATCATATTAAATATTAAGGTAGCAGTTTATAATCAATGACTAATGACATAAAAAAAGGAAAAAAAACTATTATACACAGCTGCTCCAAGTGAGGCTTGAACTCACAACCTCGGCATTGCTCAACAGATACTGTCTTATAAGTACCGCGCGCTGACCAATTGCGCCACTGGAGCACTTTGCAGCATTAATTGGTTATGCTAGATGTGGATTTTATTCAATACAATCAGTACAGTCATAAGAATTGAAAAAGAAAATCATTTTTGGTGATGAATGATGAGCAACAAAGGAACATGCATGCCAGATGGCACTTGAATAAGCTGTCCACTGTGATAGAAAAGGTTTAAAAAACAACAACAACAACAACAACACCAATGTTATCCTAATTAATGTCATTTTTTAGCTTCTGTGGTCATTTTTTACAAGCTAAACACTGCAAGACTGTTTTACAGTTGAAGCAAGGATAAAATATCAACTCTAGTGATGAGACACTTGCTGTAATGACTTCCAACTCAGACGGGACTTAAACCCACAACCACTGGCTTAGGAGAACAGTGCCTTATCCATTATGCCAGTGGTGCTTACTGATGTCCTTATTTAAGACTGTTAGGTTTTTAATAGTCAATTATTTATTTTTGAAAAAAAGTGAAGCTGTTTACTGTGTTCTTTGCATTACCAAGTCCAGCAAGAAATGTGCTGGTACTATCCAGAGCTGTAAGTATGGATTATCATGCTATATTGCAGAAAATCAATTTGAAGCAACTGCTTTACCAACAGTATGTTAATCTTTTCCATTGCTGTTTTGTTGGCTGACTGAAGGAAGATATGCCGTGCATTTGAACCAAAGCAGATGTGTGCTGACAACTTAAATGCACAATCATGTTTGTGTTTTTTCTTTCTTTCTTCCATCCTTTGTAATATCATATTAAATATTAAGGTAGCAGTTTATAATCAATGACTAATGACATAAGAAAAGGAAAAAAAACAGTATACAAAGATGCTCCAGGTGAGGCTTGAACTCACAACCTTGGCATTGCTCAACAGATACTGTCTTATAAGTACCGCATGCTGACCAATTGCGCCACTGGAGCTCTTTGCAGCATTAATTGGTTATGCTAGATGTGGATTTTATTCAATACAATCAGTACAGTCATAAGAATTGAAAAAGAAATTCATTTTTGGTGATGAATGATGAGCAACAAAGGAACATGCATGCCAGATGGCACTTGAATAAGTTGTCCACGGAGATAGAAAAGGTTTAAAAAACAACAACAACAATGTTATCATAATTAATGTCATATTTTAGCTTCTGTGGTCATTTTTTACAAGCTAAATACTGCAAGACTGTTTTACAGTTGAAGCAAGGATAAAATATCAACTCTAGTGATGAGACACTTGCTGTAATGACTTCCAACTTAGATGGGACTTAAACCCACAACCACTGGCTTAGGAGTACAGTGCCTTATCCATTATGCCAGTGGTGCTCACTGATGTCCTAATTTAAGACTGTTAGGTTTTTAATAGTCAATTATTTATTTTTGAAAAAAAGTGAAGCTGTTTACTGTGTTCTTTGCATTACCAAGTCCAGCAAGAAATGTGCTGGTACTATCCAGAGCTGTCAGTATGGATAATCATGCTATATTGCAGAAAATCAATTTGATGCAACTGCTTTACCAACAGTATGTTAATCTTTTCCATTGCTGTTTTGTTAGCTGACTGAAGGAAGATATGCAGTGCATTTGAACCAAAGCAGATGTGTGCTGACAACTTAAATTCACAATCATGTTTGAGTTTTTTCTTTCTTTCTTCCATCCTTTGTAATATCATATTAAATATTAAGGTAGCAGTTTATAATCAATGACTAATGACATAAGAAAAGGAAAAAAAAACAGTGTACAAAAATGCTCCTGGTGAGGCTTGAACTCACAACCTCGGCATTGCTCAACAGATACTGTTTTATAAGTACTGCGCGCTGACCAATTGCGCCACTGGAGCACTTTGCAGCATTAATTGGTTATGCTAGATGTGGATTTTATTCAATACAATCAGTACAGTCATAAGAATTGAAAAAGAAAATCATTTTTGGTGATGAATGATGAGCAACAAAGGAACATGCATGCCAGATGGCACTTGAATAAGCTGTCCACGGTGATAGAAAAGGTTTAAAAAACAACAACAACAATGTTATCATAATTAATGTCATATTTTAGCTTCTGTGGTCATTTTTTACAAGCTAAACACTGCAAGACTGTTTTACAGTTGAAGCAAGGATAAAATATCAACTCTAGTGATGAGACACTTGCTGTAATGACTTCCATTTCAGACGGGACTTAAACCCACAACCACTGGCTTAGGAGAACAGTGCCTTATCCATTATGCCAGTGGTGCTTACTGATGTCTTTATTTAAGATTGATAGGTTTTTAATAGTCAATTATTTATTTTTGAAAAAAAGTGAAGCTGTTTACCGTGTTCTTTGCATTACCAAGTCCAGCAAGAAATGTGCTGGTACTATCCAGAGCTGTCAGTATGGATTATCATGCTATATTGCAGAAAATCAATTTGATGCAACTGCTTTACCAACAGTATGTTAATCTTTTCCATTGCTGTTTTGTTGGCTGACTGAAGGAAGATATGCAGTGCATTTGAACCAAAGCAGATGTGTGCTGACAACTTAAATGCACAATCATGTTTGAGTATTTTCTTTCTTTCTTCCATCCTTTGTAATATCATATTAAATATTAAGTTAGCAGTTTATAATCAATGACTAATGACATAAGAAAAGAAAAAAAACAGTGTACAAAGATGCTCCAGGTGAGGCGTGAACTCACAACCTCGGCATTGCTCAACAGATACTGTCTTATAAGTACTGCACGCTGACCAATTGCGCCACTGGAGCACTTTGCAGCATTAATTGGTTATGCTAGATGTGGATTTTATTCAATACAATCAGTACAGTCATAAGAATTGAAAAATAAAATAATTTTTTGTGATGAATGATGAGCAACAAAGGAACATGCATGCCAGATGGCACTTGAATAAGCTGTCCACGGTGATAGAAAAGGTTTAAAAAACAACAACAACAATGTTATCATAATTAATGTCATATTTTAGCTTCTGTGGTCATTTTTTACAAGCTAAACACTGCAAGACTGTTTTACAGTTGAAGCAAGGATAAAATATCAACTCTAGTGATGAGACACTTGCTGTAATGACTTCCACCCCATATGGGACTTGGAACCCCTGGCTTAGGAGGGCAGTGACTTATCCATTATGCCAGTGGTGCTTACTGATGTTCTTATTTAAGACTGTTAGTTTTTTAATAGTCAATTATTTATTTTTGAGGAAAAAGTGAAGCTGTTTACTGTGTTCTATGCATTACCAAGTCCAGCAAGAAATGTGCTGGTACTATCCAGAGCTGTCAGTATGGATTATCATGCTATATTGCAGAAAATCAATTTGATGCAACTGCTTTACCAACAGTATGTTAATCTTTTCCATTGCTGTTTTGTTGGCTGACTGAAGGAAGATATGCAGTGCATTTGAACCAAAGCAGATGTGTGCTGACAACTTAAATGCACAATCATGTTTGTGATTTTTCTTTCTTTCTTCCATCCTTTGTAATATCATATTAAATATTAAGGTAGCAGTTTATAATCAATGACTAATGACATAAGAAAAGGAAAAAAAAAACAGTATACAGAGATACTCCGGGTGAGGCTTGAACTCACAACCTCACCATTGCTCAACAGATACTGTCTTATAAGTACCGCGTGCTGACCAATTGCGCCACTGGAGCACTTTGCAGCATTAATTGGTTATGCTAGATGTGGATTTTATTCAATACAATCAGTACAGTCATAAGAATTGAAAAAGAAAATCATTTTTGGTGATAAATGATGAGCAACAAAGGAACAAGCATGCCAGATGGCTCTTGAATAAGCTGTCCACGGTGATAGAAAAGGTTTAAAAAAAAACAACAACAATGTTATCATAATTAATGTCATATTTTAGCTTCTGTGGTCATTTTTTACAAGCTAAACACTGCAAGACTGTTTTACAGTTGAAGCAAGGATAAAATATCAACTCTAGTGATGAGACACTTGCTGTAATGACTTCCAACTCAGACGGGATTTAAACCCACAACCACTGGCTTAGGAGAACAGTGCCTTATCCATTATGCCAGTGGTGCTTACTGATGTCTTTATTTAAGACTGTTAGGTTTTTAATAGTCAATTATTTATTTTTGAAAAAAAGTGAAGCTGTTTACTGTGTTCTTTGCATTACCAAGTCCAGCAAGAAATGTGCTGGTACTATCCAGAGCTGTCAGTATGGATTATCATGCTATATTGCAGAAAATCAATTTGATGCAACTGCTTTACCAACAGTATGTTAATCTTTTCCATTGCTGTTTTGTTGGCTGACTGAAGGAAGATATGCAGTGCATTTGAACCAAAGCAGATGTGTGCTGACAACTTAAATGCACAATCATGTTTGTGTTTTTTTTTTTTTCTTCCATCCTTTGTAATATCATATTAAATATTAAGGTAGCAGTTTATAATCAATGACTAATGACATAAGAAAAGGGAAAAAAACAGTATACAAAGATGCTCCAGGTGAGGCTTGAACTCACAAACTCGGCCTTGGTCAACAGATACTGTTTTATTAGTACTGCGCGCTGACCAATTGCGCCACTGGAGCACTTTGCAGCATTAATTGGTTATGCTAGATGTGGATTTTATTCAATACAATCAGTACAGTCATAAGAATTGAAAAAGAAAATCATTTTTGGTGATGAATGATGAGCAACAAAGGAACATGCATGCCAGATGGCACTTGAATAAGCTGTCCACGGTGATAGAAAAGGTTTAAAAAACAACAACAACAATGTTATCATAATTAATGTCATATTTTAGCTTCTGTGGTCATTTTTTACAAGCTAAACACTGCAAGACTGTTTTACAGTTGAAGCAAGGATAAAATATCAACTCTAGTGATGAGACACTTGCTGTTATGACTTTCACCCCATATGGGACTTGGAACCCCTGGCTTAGGAGGGCAGTGACTTATCCATTATGCCAGTGGTGCTTACTGATGTTCTTATTTAAGACTGTTAGGTTTTTAATAGTCAATTATTTATTTTTGAGGAAAAAGTGAAGCTGTTTACTGTGTTCTATGCATTACCAAGTCCAGCAAGAAATGTGCTGGTACTATCCAGAGCTGTCAGTATGGATTATCATGCTATATTGCAGAAAATCAATTTGATGCAACTGCTTTACCAACAGTATGTTAATCTTTTCCATTGCTGTTTTGTTGGCTGACTGAAGGAAGATATGCAGTGCATTTGAACCAAAGCAGATGTGTGCTGACAACTTAAATGCACAATCATGTTTGTGTTTTTTCTTTCTTTCTTCCATCCTTTGTAATATCATATTAAATATTAAGGTAGCAGTTTATAATCAATGACTAATGACATAAGAAAAGGGAAAAAAAAACAGTATACAAAGATACTCCAGGTGAGGCTTGAACTCACAACCTCACCATTGCTCAACAGATACTGTCTTATAAGTACCGCGTGCTGACCAATTGCACCACTGGAGCACTTTGCAGCATTAATTGGTTATGCTAGATGTGTATTTTATTCAATACAATCAGTACAGTCATAAGAATTGAAAAAGAAAATCATTTTTGGTGATGAATGATGAGCAACAAAGGAACATGCATGCCAGATGGCACTTGAATAAGCTGTCCACGGTGATAGAAAAGGTTTAAAAAACAACAACAACAATGTTATCATAATTAATGTCATATTTTAGCTTCTGTGGTCATTTTTTACAAGCTAAACACTGCAAGACTGTTTTACAGTTGAAGCAAGGATAAAATATCAACTCTAGTGATGAGACACTTGCTGTAATGACTTCCATTTCAGACGGGACTTAAACCCACAACCACTGGCTTAGGAGAACAGTGTCTTATCCATTATGCCAGTGGTGCTTACTGATGTCTTTATTTAAGACTGATAGGTTTTTAATAGTCAATTATTTATTTTTGAAAAAAAGTGAAGCTGTTTACCGTGTTCTTTGCATTACCAAGTCCAGCAAGAAATGTGCTGGTACTATCCAGAGCTGTCAGTATGGATTATCATGCTTGATTGCAGAAAATCAATTTGATGCAACTGCTTTACCAACAGTATGTTAATCTTTTCCATTGCTGTTTTGTTAGCTGACTGAAGGAAGATATGCAGTGCATTTGAACCAAAGCAGATGTGTGCTGACAACTTAAATTCACAATCATGTTTGAGTTTTTTCTTTCTTTCTTCCATCCTTTGTAATATCATATTAAATATTAAGGTAGCAGTTTATAATCAATGACTAATGACATAAGAAAAGGAAAAAAAAACAGTGTACAAAAATGCTCCAGGTGAGGCTTGAACTCACAACCTCGGCATTGCTCAACAGATACTGTTTTATAAGTACTGCGCGCTGACCAATTGCGCCACTGGAGCACTTTGCAGCATTAATTGGTTATGCTAGATGTGGATTTTATTCAATACAATCAGTACAGTCATAAGAATTGAAAAAGAAAATCATTTTTGGTGATGAATGATGAGCAACAAAGGAACATGCATGCCAGATGGCACTTGAATAAGCTGTCCACGGTGATAGAAAAGGTTTAAAAAACAACAACAACAATGTTATCATAATTAATGTCATATTTTAGCTTCTGTGGTCATTTTTTACAAGCTAAACACTGCAAGACTGTTTTACAGTTGAAGCAAGGATAAAATATCAACTCTAGTGATGAGACACTTGCTGTAATGACTTCCACCCCATATGGGACTTGGAACCCCTGGCTTAGGAGGGCAGTGACTTATCCATTATGCCAGTGGTGCTTACTGATGTTCTTATTTAAGACTGTTAGGTTTTTAATAGTCAATTATTTATTTTTGAGGAAAAAGTGAAGCTGTTTACAGTGTTCTATGCATTACCAAGTCCAGCAAGAAATGTGCTGGTACTATCCAGAGCTGTCAGTATGGATTATCATGCTATATTGCAGAAAATCAATTTGATGCAACTGCTTTACCAACAGTATGTTAATCTTTTCCATTGCTGTTTTGTTGGCTGACTGAAGGAAGATATGCAGTGCATTTGAACCAAAGCAGATGTGTGCTGACAACTTAAATGCACTATCATGTTTGTGTTTTTTCTTTCTTTCTTCCATCCTTTGTAATATCATATTAAATATTAAGGTAGCAGTTTATAATCAATGACTAATGACATAAGAAAAGGAAAAAAAAAACAGAATACAAAGATATTCCAGGTGAGGCTTGAACTCACGACCTCACCATTGCTCAACAGATACTGTCTTATAAGTACTGCGCGCTGACAAATTGCACCACTGGAGCACTTTGCAACATTAATTGGTTATGCTAGATGTGGATTTTATTCAATACAATCAGTACAGTCATAAGAATTGAAAAAGAAAATCATTTTCGGTGATGAATGATGAGCAACAAAGGAACATGCATGCCAGATGGCACTTGAATAAGCTGTCCACGGTGATAGAAAAGGTTTAAAAAACAACAACAACAATGTTATCATAATTAATGTCATATTTTAGCTTCTGTGGTCATTTTTTACAAGCTAAACACTGCAAGACTGTTTTACAGTTGAAGCAAGGATAAAATATCAACTCTAGTGATGAGACACTTGCTGTAATGACTTCCATTTCAGACGGGACTTAAACCCACAACCACTGGCTTAGGAGAACAGTGCCTTATCCATTATGCCAGTGGTGCTTACTGATGTCTTTATTTAAGATTGATAGGTTTTTAATAGTCAATTATTTATTTTTGAAAAAAAGTGAAGCTGTTTACCGTGTTCTTTGCATTACCAAGTCCAGCAAGAAATGTGCTGGTACTATCCAGAGCTGTCAGTATGGATTATCATGCTATATTGCAGAAAATCAATTTGATGCAACTGCTTTACCAACAGTATGTTAATCTTTTCCATTGCTGTTTTGTTGGCTGACTGAAGGAAGATATGCAGTGCATTTGAACCAAAGCAGATGTGTGCTGACAACTTAAATGCACAATCATGTTTGTGTTTTTTCTTTCTTTCTTCCATCCTTTGTAATATCATATTAAATATTAAGGTAGCAGTTTATAATCAATGACTAATGACATAAGAAAAGGAAAAAAAAACAATATACAAAGATGCTCCAGGTGAGGCTTGAACTCACAACCTCGGCATTGCTCAACAGATACTGTCTTATTAGTACTGCACGCTGACCAATTGCGCCACTGGAGCACTTTGCAGCATTAATTGGTTATGCTAGATGTGGATTTTATTCAATACAATCAGTACAGTCATAAGAATTGAAAAAGAAAATCATTTTTGGTGATGAATGATGAGCAACAAAGGAACATACATGCCAGATGGCACTTGAATAAGCTGTCCACGGTGATAGAAAAGGTTTAAAAAACAACAACAACAATGTTATCATAATTAATGTCATATTTTAGCTTCTGTGGTCATTTTTTACAAGCTAAACCCTGCAAGACTGTTTTACAGTTGAAGCAAGGATAAAATATCAACTCTAGTGATGAGACACTTGCTGTAATGACTTCCACCCCATATGGGACTTGGAACCCCTGGCTTAGGAGGGCAGTGACTTATCCATTATGCCAGTGGTGCTTACTGATGTTCTTATTTAAGACTGTTAGGTTTTTAATAGTCAATTATTTATTTTTGAGGAAAAAATGAAGCTGTTTACTGTGTTCTTTGCATTACCAAGTCCAGCAAGAAATGTGCTGGTACTATCCAGAGCTGTCAGTATGGATTATCATGCTATATTGCAGAAAATCAATTTGATGCAACTGCTTTACCAACAGTATGTTAATCTTTTCCATTGCTGTTTTGTTGGCTGACTGAAGGAAGATATGCAGTGCATTTGAACCAAAGCAGATGTGTGCTGACAACTTAAATGCACAATCATGTTTGAGTATTTTCTTTCTTTCTTCCATCCTTTGTAATATCATATTAAATATTAAGTTAGCAGTTTATAATCAATGACTAATGACATAAGAAAAGAAAAAAAACAGTGTACAAAGATGCTCCAGGTGAGGCGTGAACTCACAACCTCGGCATTGCTCAACAGATACTGTTTTATAAGTACTGCGCGCTGACCAATTGCGCCACTGGAGCACTTTGCAGCATTAATTGGTTATGCTAGATGTGGATTTTATTCAATACAATCAGTACAGTCATAAGAATTGAAAAAGAAAATAATTTTTTGTGATGAATGATGAGCAACAAAGGAACATGCATGCCAGATGGCACTTGAATAAGCTGTCCACGGTGATAGAAAAGGTTTAAAAAACAACAACAACAATGTTATCATAATTAATGTCATATTTTAGCTTCTGTGGTCATTTTTTACAAGCTAAACACTGCAAGACTGTTTTACAGTTGAAGCAAGGATAAAATATCAACTCTAGTGATGAGACACTTGCTGTAATGACTTCCACCCCATATGGGACTTGGAACCCCTGGCTTAGGAGGGCAGTGACTTATCCATTATGCCAGTGGTGCTTACTGATGTTCTTATTTAAGACTGTTAGGTTTTTAATAGTCAATTATTTATTTTTGAGGAAAAAGTGAAGCTGTTTACTGTGTTCTATGCATTACCAAGTCCAGCAAGAAATGTGCTGGTACTATCCAGAGCTGTCAGTATGGATTATCATGCTATATTGCAGAAAATCAATTTGATGCAACTGCTTTACCAACAGTATGTTAATCTTTTCCATTGCTGTTTTGTTGGCTGACTGAAGGAAGATATGCAGTGCATTTGAACCAAAGCAGATGTGTGCTGACAACTTAAATGCACAATCATGTTTGTGATTTTTCTTTCTTTCTTCCATCCTTTGTAATATCATATTAAATATTAAGGTAGCAGTTTATAATCAATGACTAATGACATAAGAAAAGGAAAAAAAAAACAGTATACAGAGATACTCCGGGTGAGGCTTGAACTCACAACCTCACCATTGCTCAACAGATACTGTCTTATAAGTACCGCGTGCTGACCAATTGCGCCACTGGAGCACTTTGCAGCATTAGTTGGTTATGCTAGATGTGGATTTTATTCAATACAATCAGTACAGTCATAAGAATTGAAAAAGAAAATCATTTTTGGTGATAAATGATGAGCAACAAAGGAACAAGCATGCCAGATGGCTCTTGAATAAGCTGTCCACGGTGATAGAAAAGGTTTAAAAAAAAACAACAACAATGTTATCATAATTAATGTCATATTTTAGCTTCTGTGGTCATTTTTTACAAGCTAAACACTGCAAGACTGTTTTACAGTTGAAGCAAGGATAAAATATCAACTCTAGTGATGAGACACTTGCTGTAATGACTTCCAACTCAGACGGGACTTAAACCCACAACCACTGGCTTAGGAGAACAGTGCCTTATCCATTATGCCAGTGGTGCTTAATGATGTCTTTATTTAAGACTGTTAGGTTTTTAATAGTCAATTATTTATTTTTGAAAAAAAGTGAAGCTGTTTACTGTGTTCTTTGCATTACCAAGTCCAGCAAGAAATGTGCTGGTACTATCCAGAGCTGTCAGTATGGATTATCATGCTATATTGCAGAAAATCAATTTGATGCAACTGCTTTACCAACAGTATGTTAATCTTTTCCATTGCTGTTTTGTTGGCTGACTGAAGGAAGATATGCAGTGCATTTGAACCAAAGCAGATGTGTGCTGACAACTTAAATGCACAATCATGTTTGTGTTTTTTTTTTTTTCTTCCATCCTTTGTAATATCATATTAAATATTAAGGTAGCAGTTTATAATCAATGACTAATGACATAAGAAAAGGGAAAAAAAACAGTATACAAAGATGCTCCAGGTGAGGCTTGAACTCACAAACTCGGCCTTGGTCAACAGATACTGTTTTATTAGTACTGCGCGCTGACTAATTGCGCCACTGGAGCACTTTGCAGCATTAATTGGTTATGCTAGATGTGGATTTTATTCAATACAATCAGTACAGTCATAAGAATTGAAAAAGAAAATCATTTTTGGTGATGAATGATGAGCAACAAAGGAACATGCATGCCAGATGGCACTTGAATAAGCTGTCCACGGTGATAGAAAAGGTTTAAAAAACAACAACAACAATGTTATCATAATTAATGTCATATTTTAGCTTCTGTGGTCATTTTTTACAAGCTAAACACTGCAAGACTGTTTTACAGTTGAAGCAAGGATAAAATATCAACTCTAGTGATGAGACACTTGCTGTAATGACTTCCACCCCATATGGGACTTGGAACCCCTGGCTTAGGAGGGCAGTGACTTATCCATTATGCCAGTGGTGCTTACTGATGTTCTTATTTAAGACTGTTAGGTTTTTAATAGTCAATTATTTATTTTTGAGGAAAAAGTGAAGCTGTTTACTGTGTTCTATGCATTACCAAGTCCAGCAAGAAATGTGCTGGTACTATCCAGAGCTGTCAGTATGGATTATCATGCTATATTGCAGAAAATCAATTTGATGCAACTGCTTTACCAACAGTATGTTAATCTTTTCCATTGCTGTTTTGTTGGCTGACTGAAGGAAGATATGCAGTGCATTTGAACCAAAGCAGATGTGTGCTGACAACTTAAATGCACAATCATGTTTGTGTTTTTTCTTTCTTTCTTCCATCCTTTGTAATATCATATTAAATATTAAGGTAGCAGTTTATAATCAATGACTAATGACATAAGAAAAGGGAAAAAAAAACAGTATACAAAGATACTCCAGGTGAGGCTTGAACTCACAACCTCACCATTGCTCAACAGATACTGTCTTATAAGTACCGCGTGCTGACCAATTGCACCACTGGAGCACTTTGCAGCATTAATTGGTTATGCTAGATGTGGATTTTATTCAATACAATCAGTACAGTCATAAGAATTGAAAAAGAAAATCATTTTTGGTGATGAATGATGAGCAACAAAGGAACATGCATGCCAGATGGCACTTGAATAAGCTGTCCACGGTGATAGAAAAGGTTTAAAAAACAACAACAACAATGTTATCATAATTAATGTCATATTTTAGCTTCTGTGGTCATTTTTTACAAGCTAAACACTGCAAGACTGTTTTACAGTTGAAGCAAGGATAAAATATCAACTCTAGTGATGAGACACTTGCTGTAATGACTTCCAACTCAGACGGGACTTAAACCCACAACCACTTGCTTAGGAGAACAGTGCCTTATCCATTATGCCAGTGGTGCTTACTGATGTCTTTATTTAAGACTGATAGGTTTTTAATAGTCAATTATTTATTTTTGAAAAAAAGTGAAGCTGTTTACCGTGTTCTTTGCATTACCAAGTCCAGCAAGAAATGTGCTGGTACTATCCAGAGCTGTCAGTATGGATTATCATGCTATATTGCAGAAAATCAATTTGATGCAACTGCTTTACCAACAGTATGTTAATCTTTTCCATTGCTGTTTTGTTGGCTGACTGAAGGAAGATATGCAGTGCATTTGAACCAAAGCAGATGTGTGCTGACAACTTAAATGCACAATCATGTTTGTGTTTTTTCTTTCTTTCTTCCATCCTTTGTAATATCATATTAAATATTAAGGTAGCAGTTTATAATCAATGACTAATGACATAAGAAAAGGAAAAAAAAAACAGTATACAAAGATGCTCCAGGTGAGGCTTGAACTCACAACCTCGGCATTGCTCAACAGATACTGTCTTATTAGTACTGCACGCTGACCAATTGCGCCACTGGATCACTTTGCAGCATTAACTGGTTATGCTAGATGTGGATTTTATTCAATACAATCAGTACAGTAATAAGAATTGAAAAAGAAAATCATTTTTGGTGATGAATGATGAGCAACAAAGGAACATGCATGCCAGATGGCACTTGAATAAGCTGTCCACGGTGATAGAAAAGGTTTAAAAAACAACAATAACAATGTTATCATAATTAATGTCATATTTTAGCTTCTGTGGTCATTTTTTACAAGCTAAACCCTGCAAGACTGTTTTACAGTTGAAGCCAGGATAAAATATCAACTCTAGTGATGAGACACTTGCTGTAATGACTTCCACCCCATATGGGACTTGGAACCCCTGGCTTAGGAGAACAGTGCCTTATCCATTATGCCAGTGGTGCTTACTGATGTCTTTATTTAAGACTGATAGGTTTTTAATAGTCAATTATTTATTTTTGAAAAAAAGTGAAGCTGTTTACCGTGTTCTTTGCATTACCAAGTCCAGCAAGAAATGTGCTGGTACTATCCAGAGCTGTCAGTATGGATTATCATGCTATATTGCAGAAAATCAATTTGATGCAACTGCTTTACCAACAGTATGTTAATCTTTTCCATTGCTGTTTTGTTGGCTGACTGAAGGAAGATATGCAGTGCATTTGAACCAAAGCAGATGTGTGCTGACAACTTAAATGCACAATCATGTTTGTGTTTTTTCTTTCTTTCTTCCATCCTTTGTAATATCATATTAAATATTAAGGTAGCAGTTTATAATCAACGACTAATGACATAAGAAAAGGAAAAAAAAACAGTATACAAAGATGCTCCAGGTGAGGCTTGAACTCACAACCTCGGCATTGCTCAACAGATACTGTCTTATTAGTACTGCACGCTGACCAATTGCGCCACTGGAGCACTTTGCAGCATTAATTGGTTATGCTAGATGTGGATTTTATTCAATACAATCAGTACAGTAATAAGAATTGAAAAAGAAAATCATGTTTGGTGAAGAATGATGAGCAACAAAGGAACATGCATGCCAGATGGCACTTGAATAAGCTGTACACGGTGATAGAAAAGGTTTAAAAAACAACAACAACAACAACAATGTTATCATAATTAATGTCATATTTTAGCTTCTGTGGTCATTTTTTACAAGCTAAACCCTGCAAGACTGTTTTATAGTTGAAGCCAGGATAAAATATCAACTCTAGTGATGAGACACTTGCTGTAATGACTTCCACCCCATATGGGACTTGGAACCCCTGGCTTAGGAGGGCAGTGACTTATCCATTATGCCAGTGGTGCTTACTGATGTTCTTATTTAAGACTGTTAGGTTTTTAATAGTCAATTATTTATTTTTGAGGAAAAAGTGAAGCTGTTTACTGTGTTCTTTGCATTACCAAGTCCAGCAAGAAATGTGCTGGTACTATCCAGAGCTGTCAGTATGGATTATCATGCTATATTGCAGAAAATCAATTTGATGCAACGGCTTTACCAACAGTATGTTAATCTTTTCCATTGCTGTTTTGTTGGCTGACTGAAGGAAGATATGCAGTGCATTTGAACCAAAGCAGATGTGTGCTGACAACTTAAATGCACAATCATGTTTGTGTTTTTTCTTTCTTTCTTCCATCCTTTGTAATATCATATTAAATATTAAGGTAGCAGTTTATAATCAATGACTAATGACATAAGAAAAGGAAAAAAAAAACAGTATACAAAGATACTCCGGGTGAGGCTTAAACTCACAACCTCACCATTGCTCAACAGATACTGTCTTATAAGTACCGCGTGCTGACCAATTGCGCCACTGGAGCACTTTGCAGCATTAATTGGTTATGCTAGATGTGGATTAATTTCAATACAATCAGTACAGTCATAAGAATTGAAAAAGAAAATAATTTTTGGTGATGAATGATGAGCAACAAAGGAACATGCTTGCCAGATGGCACTTGAATAGGCTGTCCACGGTGATAGAAAAGGTTTAAAAAACAACAACAACAATGTTATCATAATTAATGTCATATTTTAGCTTCTGTGGTCATTTTTTACAAGCTAAACACTGCAAGACTGTTTTACAGTTGAAGCAAGGATAAAATATCAACTCTAGTGATGAGACACTTGCTGTAATGACTTCCAACTCAGACGGGACTTAAACCCACAACCACTGGCTTAGGAGAACAGTGCCTTATCCATTATGCCAGTGCTGCTTACTGATGTCTTTATTTAAGACTGATAGGTTTTTAATAGTCAATTATTTATTTTTGAAAAAAAGTGAAGCTGTTTACCGTGTTCTTTGCATTACCAAGTCCAGCAAGAAATGTGCTGGTACTATCCAGAGCTGTCAGTATGGATTATCATGCTATATTGCAGAAAATCAATTTGATGCAACTGCTTTACCAACAGTATGTTAATCTTTTCCATTGCTGTTTTGTTGGCTGACTGAAGGAAGATATGCAGTGCATTTGAACCAAAGCAGATGTGTGCTGACAACTTAAATGCACTATCATGTTTGTGTTTTTTCTTTCTTTCTTCCATCCTTTGTAATATCATATTAAATATTAAGGTAGCAGTTTATAATCAATGACTAATGACATAAGAAAAGGAAAAAAAAACAATATACAAAGATGCTCCAGGTGAGGCTTGAACTCACAACCTCGGCATTGTTTAACAGATACTGTCTTATTAGTTCTGCACGCTGACCAATTGCGCCACTGGAGCACTTTGCAGCATTAATTGGTTATGCTAGATGTGGATTTTATTCAATACAATCAGTACAGTCATAAGAATTGAAAAAGAAAATCATTTTTGGTGATGAATGATGAGCAACAAAGGAACATGCATGCCAGATGGCACTTGAATAGGCTGTCCACGGTGATAGAAAAGGTTTAAAAAACAACAACAACAATGTTATCATAATTAATGTCATATTTTAGCTTGTGTGGTCATTTTTTACAAGCTAAACCCTGCAAGACTGTTTTACAGTTGAAGCAAGGATAAAATATCAACTCTAGTGATGAGACACTTGCTGTAATGACTTCCACCCCATATGGGACTTGGAACCCCTGGCTTAGGAGGGCAGTGACTTATCCATTATGCCAGTGGTGCTTACTGATGTTCTTATTTAAGACTGTTAGGTTTTTAATAGTCAATTATTTATTTTTGAGGAAAAAGTGAAGCTGTTTACTGTGTTCTTTGCATTACCAAGTCCAGCAAGAAATGTGCTGGTACTATCCAGAGCTGTCAGTATGGATTATCATGCTATATTGCAGAAAATCAATTTGATGCAACTGCTTTACCAACAGTATGTTAATCTTTTCCATTGCTGTTTTGTTGGCTGACTGAAGGAAGATATGCAGTGCATTTGAACCAAAGCAGATGTGTGCTGACAACTTAAATGCACAATCATGTTTGAGTTTTTTCTTTCTTTCTTCCATCCTTTGTAATATCATATTAAATATTAAGGTAGCAGTTTATAATCAATGACTAATGACATAAGAAAAGGAAAAAAACAGTGTACAAAGATGCTCCAGGTGAGGCTTGAACTCACAACCTCGGCATTGCTCAACAGATACTGTCTTATAAGTACTGCGCGCTGACCAATTGCGCCACTGGAGCACTTTGCAGCATTAATTGGTTATGCTAGATGTGGATTTTATTCAATACAATCAGTACAGTCATAAGAATTGAAAAAGAAAATCATTTTTGGTGATGAATGATGAGCAACAAAGGAACATGCATGCCAGATGGCACTTGAATAGGCTGTCCACGGTGATAGAAAAGGTTTAAAAAACAACAACAACAATGTTATCATAATTAATGTCATATTTTAGCTTGTGTGGTCATTTTTTACAAGCTAAACCCTGCAAGACTGTTTTACAGTTGAAGCAAGGATAAAATATCAACTCTAGTGATGAGACACTTGCTGTAATGACTTCCAACTCAGACAGGACTTAAACCCACAACCACTGGCTTAGGAGAACAGTGCCTTATCCATTATGCCAGTGCTGCTTACTGATGTCTTTATTTAAGACTGATAGGTTTTTAATAGTCAATTATTTATTTTTGAAAAAAAGTGAAGCTGTTTACTGTGTTCTTTGCATTACCAAGTCCAGCAAGAAATGTGCTGGTACTATCCAGAGCTGTCAGTATGGATTATCATGCTATATTGCAGAAAATCAATTTGATGCAACTGCTTTACCAACAGTATGTTAATCTTTTCCATTGCTGTTTCGTTAGCTGACTGAAGGAAGATATGCAGTGCATTTGAACCAAAGCAGATGTGTGCTGACAACTTAAATGCACAATCATGTTTGTGTTTTTTCTTTCTTTCTTCCATCCTTTGTAATATCATATTAAATATTAAGGTAGCAGTTTATAATCAATGACTAATGACATAAGAAAAGGAAAAAAAAACAGTATACAAAGATGCTCCAGGTGAGGCTTGAACTCACAACCTCAGCATTGCTCAACAGATATTGTCTTATTGGTACTGCGCGCTGACCAATTGCGCCACTGGAGCACTTTGCAGCATTGATTGGTTATGCTAGATGTGGATTTTATTCAATACAATCAGTACAGTCATAAGAATTGAAAAAGAAAATCATTTTTGGTGATGAATGATGAGCAACAAAGGAACATGCATGCCAGATGGCACTTGAATAAGCTGTCCACGGTGATAGAAAAGGTTTAAAAAACAACAACAACAATGTTATCATAATTAATGTCATATTTTAGCTTGTGTGGTCATTTTTTACAAGCTAAACCCTGCAAGACTGTTTTACAGTTGAAGCAAGGATAAAATATCAACTCTAGTGATGAGACACTTGCTGTAATGACTTCCACCCCATATGGGACTTGGAACCCCTTGCTTAGGAGAACAGTGCCTTATCCATTATGCCAGTGGTGCTTACTGATGTCCTTATTTAAGACTGATAGGTTTTTAATAGTCAATTGTTTATTTTTGAAAAAAAGTGAAGCTGTTTACTGTGTTCTTTGCATTACCAAGTCCAGCAAGAAATGTGCTGGTACTATCCAGAGCTGTCAGTATGGATTATCATGCTATATTGCAGAAAATCAATTTGATGTAACTGCTTTACCAACAGTATGTTAATCTTTTCCATTGCTGTTTTGTTGGCTGACTGAAGGAAGATATGCAGTGCATTTGAACCAAAGCAGATGTGTGCTGACAACTTAAATGCACAATCATGGTTGTGTTTTTTCTTTCTTTCTTCCATCCTTTGTAATATCATATTAAATATTAAGGTAGCAATTTATAATCAATGACTAATGACATAAGAAAAGGAAACAAAAAGTATTCAAAGATGCTCCAGGTGAGGCTTGAACTCACGACCTCGGCATTGCTCAACAGATACTGTCTTAAAAGTACTGTGCGCTGACCAATTGCGCCACTGGATCACTTTTCCGCATTAATTGGTTATGCTAGATGTGGATTTTATTCAATACAATCAGTACAGTCATAAGAATTGAAAAAGAAAATCATTTTTGGTGATGAATGATGAGCAACAAAGGAACATGCATGCCAGATGGCACTTGAATAAGCTGTCCACGGTGATAGAAAAGGTTTAAACAACAACAACAACAACAACAATGTTATCATAATTAATGTCATATTTTAGCTTCTGTGGTCATTTTTTACAAGCTAAACACTGCAAGACTGTTTTACAGTTGAAGCAAGGATAAAATATCAACTCTAGTGATGAGACACTTGCTGTAATGACTTCCACCCCATATGGGACTTGGAACCCCTGGCTTAGGAGGGCAGTGACTTATCCATTATGCCAGTGGTGCTTACTGATGTCCTTATTTAAGACTGATAGGTATTTAATAGTCAATTATTTATTTTTGAAAAAAAGTGAAGCTGTTTACTGTACTCTTTACATTACCAAGTCCAGCAAGAAATGTGCTGGTACTATCCAGAGCTGTCAGTATGGATTATCATGCTATATTGCAGAAAATCAATTTGATGCAACTGCTTTACCAACAGTATGTTAATCTTTTCCATTGCTGTTTTGTTGGCTGACTAAAGGTAGATATGCAGTGCATTTGAACCAAAGCAGATGTGTGCTGACAACTTAAATGCACAATCATGTTTGTGTTTTTCTTTCTTTCTTCCATCCTTTGTAATATCATATTAAATATTAAGGTAGCAGTTTATTATCAATGACTAATGACATAAGAAAAGGAAAAAAAAACAGTATACAAAGATGCTCCAGGTGAGGCTTGAACTCACAACCTCGGCCTTGGTCAACAGATACTGTATTATTAGTACTGCGCGCTGACCAATTGCGCCACTGGAGCACTTTGCAGCATTAATTGGTTATGCTAGATGTGGATTTTATTCAATACAATCAGTACAGTCATAAGAATTGAAAAAGAAAATCATTTTTGGTGATGAATGATGAGCAACAAAGGAACATGCATGCCAGATGGCACTTGAATAAGCTGTCCACGGTGATAGAAAAGGTTTAAAAAACAGCAACAACAATGTTATCATAATTAATGTCATATTTTAGCTTCTGTGGTCACTTTTTCACAAGCTAAACCCTGCAAGACTGTTTTACAGTTGAAGCAAGGATAAAATGTCAACTCTAGTGATGAGACACTTGCTGTAATGACTTCCACCCCATATGGGACTTGGAACCCCTGGTTTAGGAGAACAGTGCCTTATCCATTATGCCAGTGGTGCTTACTGATGTCCTTATTTAAGACTGATAGGTTTTTAATAGTCAATTATTTATTTTTGAAAAAAAGTGAAGCTGTTTACTGTGTTCTTTGCATTACCAAGTCCAGCAAGAAATGTGCTGGTACTATCCAGAGCTGTCAGTATGGATTATCATGCTATATTGCAGAAAATCAATTTGATGCAACTGCTTTACCAACAGTATGTTAATCTTTTCCATTGCTGTTTTGTTGGCTGACTGAAGGAAGATATGCAGTGCATTTGAACCAAAGCAGATGTGTGCTGACAACTTAAATGCACAATCATGTTTGAGTTTTTTCTTTCTTTCTTCCATCCTTTGTAATATCATATTAAATATTAAGGTAGCAGTTTATAATCAATGACTAATGACATAAGAAAAGGAAAAAAAACAGTGTACAAAGATGCTCCAGGTGAGGCTTGAACTCACAACCTCGGCATTGCTCAACAGATACTGTCTTATAAGTACTGCGCGCTGACCAATTGCGCCACTGGAGCACTTTGCAGCATTAATTGGTTATGCTAGATGTGGATTTTATTCAATACAATCAGTATAGTCATAAGAATTGAAAAAGAAAATCATTTTTGGTGATGAATGATGAGCAACAAAGGAACATGCATGCCAGATGGCACTTGAATAAGCTGTCCACGGTGATAGAAAAGGTTTAAAAAACAACAACAACAACAACAACAACAATGTTATCATAATTAATGTCATATTTTAGCTTCTGTGGTCATTTTTTACAAGCTAAACACTGCAAGACTGTTTTACAGTTAAAGCAAGGATAAAATATCAACTCTAGTGATGAGACACTTGCTGTAATGACTTCCAACTCAGACGGGACTTAAACCCACAACCACTGGCTTAGGAGAACAGTGCCTTATCCATTATGCCAGTGGTGCTTACTGATGTCTTTGTTTAAGACTGATAGGTTTTTAATAGTCAATTATTTATTTTTGAAAAAAAGTGAAGCTGTTTACCGTGTTCTTTGCATTACCAAGTCCAGCAAGAAATGTGCTGGTACTATCCAGAGCTGTCAGTATGGATTATCATGCTATATTGCAGAAAATCAATTTGATGCAACTGCTTTACCAACAGTATGTTAATCTTTTCCATTGCTGTTTTGTTGGCTGACTGAAGGAAGATATGCAGTGCATTTGAACCAAAGCAGATGTGTGCTGACAACTTAAATGCACAATCATGTTTGTGTTTTTTCTTTCTTTCTTCCATCCTTTGTAATATCATATTAAATATTAAGGTAGCAGTTTATAATCAATGACTAATGACATAAGAAAAGGAAAAAAAACAGTATACAAAGATGCTCCAGGTGAGGCTTGAACTCACAACCTCGGCATTGCTCAACAGATACTGTCTTATTAGTACTGCACGCTGACCAATTGCGCCACTGGAGCACTTTGCAGCATTAATTGGTTATGCTAGATGTGGATTTTATTCAATACAGTCAGTACAGTAATAAGAATTGAAAAAGAAAATCATTTTTGGTGATGAATGATGAGCAACAAAGGAACATGCATGCCAGATGGCACTTGAATAAGCTGTCCACGGTGATAGAAAAGGTTTAAAAAACAACAACAACAACAATGTTATCATAATTAATGTCATATTTTAGCTTCTGTGGTCATTTTTTACAAGCTAAACCCTGCAAGACTGTTTTACAGTTGAAGCCAGGATAAAATATCAACTCTAGTGATGAGACACTTGCTGTAATGACTTCCAACTCAGACGGGACTTAAACCCACAACCACTGGCTTAGGAGAACAGTGCCTTATCCATTATGCCAGTGCTGCTTACTGATGTCTTTATTTAAGACTGATAGGTTTTTAATAGTCAATTATTTATTTTTGAAAAAAAGTGAAGCTGTTTACCGTGTTCTTTGCATTACCAAGTCCAGCAAGAAATGTGCTGGTACTATCCAGAGCTGTCAGTATGGATTATCATGCTATATTGCAGAAAATCAATTTGATGCAACTGCTTTACCAACAGTATGTTAATCTTTTCCATTGCTGTTTTGTTGGCTGACTGAAGGAAGATATGCAGTGCATTTGAACCAAAGCAGATGTGTGCTGACAACTTAAATGCACTATCATGTTTGTGTTTTTTCTTTCTTTCTTCCATCCTTTGTAATATCATATTAAATATTAAGGTAGCAGTTTATAATCAATGACTAATGACATAAGAAAAGGAAAAAAAAACAATATACAAAGATGCTCCAGGTGAGGCTTGAACTCACAACCTCGGCATTGTTTAACAGATACTGTCTTATTAGTACTGCACGCTGACCAATTGCACCACTGTAGCACTTTGCAGCATTAATTGGTTATGCTAGATGTGGATTTTATTCAATACAATCAGTACAGTCATAAGAATTGAAAAAGAAAATCATTTTTGGTGATGAATGATGAGCAACAAAGGAACATGCATGCCAGATGGCACTTGAATAGGCTGTCCACGGTGATAGAAAAGGTTTAAAAAACAACAACAACAATGTTATCATAATTAATGTCATATTTTAGCTTGTGTGGTCATTTTTTACAAGCTAAACCCTGCAAGACTGTTTTACAGTTGAAGCAAGGATAAAATATCAACTCTAGTGATGAGACACTTGCTGTAATGACTTCCACCCCATATGGGACTTGGAACCCCTGGCTTAGGAGGGCAGTGACTTATTCATTATGCCAGTGGTGCTTACTGATGTTCTTATTTAAGACTGTTAGGTTTTTAATAGTCAATTATTTATTTTTGAGGAAAAAGTGAAGCTGTTTACTGTGTTCTTTGCATTACCAAGTCCAGCAAGAAATGTGCTGGTACTATCCAGAGCTGTCAGTATGGATTATCATGCTATATTGCAGAAAATGAATTTGATGCAACTGCTTTACCAACAGTATGTTAATCTTTTCCATTGCTGTTTTGTTGGCTGACTGAAGGAAGATATGCAGTGCATTTGAACCAAAGCAGATGTGTGCTGACAACTTAAATGCACAATCATGTTTGAGTTTTTTCTTTCTTTCTTCCATCCTTTGTAATATCATATTAAATATTAAGGTAGCAGTTTATAATCAATGACTAATGACATAAGAAAAGGAAAAAAACAGTGTACAAAGATGCTCCAGGTGAGGCTTGAACTCACAACCTCGGCATTGCTCAACAGATACTGTCTTATAAGTACTGCGCGCTGACCAATTGCGCCACTGGAGCACTTTGCAGCATTAATTGGTTATGCTAGATGTGGATTTTATTCAATACAATCAGTACAGTCATAAGAATTGAAAAAGAAAATCATTTTTGGTGATGAATGATGAGCAACAAAGGAACATGCATGCCAGATGGCACTTGAATAAGCTGTCCACGGTGATAGAAAAGGTTTAAAAAACAACAACAACAACAACAATGTTATCATAATTAATGTCATATTTTAGCTTCTGTGGTCATTTTTTTACAAGCTAAACACTGCAAGACTGTTTTACAGTTGAAGCAAGGATAAAATATCAACTCTAGTGATGAGACACTTGCTGTAATGACTTCCAACTCAGACAGGACTTAAACCCACAACCACTGGCTTAGGAGAACAGTGCCTTATCCATTATGCCAGTGCTGCTTACTGATGTCTTTATTTAAGACTGATAGGTTTTTAATAGTCAATTATTTATTTTTGAAAAAAAGTGAAGCTGTTTACTGTGTTCTTTGCATTACCAAGTCCAGCATGAAATGTGCTGGTACTATCCAGAGCTGTCAGTATGGATTATCATGCTATATTGCAGAAAATCAATTTGATGCAACTGCTTTACCAACAGTATGTTAATCTTTTCCATTGCTGTTTCGTTAGCTGACTGAAGGAAGATATGCAGTGCATTTGAACCAAAGCAGATGTGTGCTGACAACTTAAATGCACAATCATGTTTGTGTTTTTTCTTTCTTTCTTCCATCCTTTGTAATATCATATTAAATATTAAGGTAGCAGTTTATAATCAATGACTAATGACATAAGAAAAGGAAAAAAAAACAGTATACAAAGATGCTCCAGGTGAGGCTTGAACTCACAACCTCAGCATTGCTCAACAGATATTGTCTTATTAGTACTGCGCGCTGACCAATTGCGCCACTGGAGCACTTTGCAGCATTGATTGGTTATGCTAGATGTGGATTTTATTCAATACAATCAGTACAGTCATAAGAATTGAAAAAGAAAATCATTTTTGGTGATGAATGATGAGCAACAAAGGAACATGCATGCCAGATGGCACTTGAATAAGCTGTCCACGGTGATAGAAAAGGTTTAAAAAACAACAACAACAATGTTATCATAATTAATGTCATATTTTAGCTTGTGTGGTCATTTTTTACAAGCTAAACCCTGCAAGACTGTTTTACAGTTGAAGCAAGGATAAAATATCAACTCTAGTGATGAGACACTTGCTGTAATGACTTCGACCCCATATGGGACTTGGAACCCCTTGCTTAGGAGAACAGTGCCTTATCCATTATGCCAGTGGTGCTTACTGATGTCCTTATTTAAGACTGATAGGTTTTTAATAGTCAATTGTTTATTTTTGAAAAAAAGTGAAGCTGTTTACTGTGTTCTTTGCATTACCAAGTCCAGCAAGAAATGTGCTGGTACTATCCAGAGCTGTCAGTATGGATTATCATGCTATATTGCAGAAAATCAATTTGATGTAACTGCTTTACCAACAGTATGTTAATCTTTTCCATTGCTGTTTTGTTGGCTGACTGAAGGAAGATATGCAGTGCATTTGAACCAAAGCAGATGTGTGCTGACAACTTAAATGCACAATCATGGTTGTGTTTTTTCTTTCTTTCTTCTATCCTTTGTAATATCATATTAAATATTAAGGTAGCAATTTATAATCAATGACTAATGACATAAGAAAAGGAAACAAAAAGTATACAAAGATGCTCCAGGTGAGGCTTGAACTCACGACCTCGGCATTGCTCAACAGATACTGTCTTAAAAGTACTGTGCGCTGACCAATTGCGCCACTGGAGCACTTTTCAGCATTAATTGGTTATGCTAGATGTGGATTTTATTCAATACAATCAGTACAGTCATAAGAATTGAAAAAGAAAATCATTTTTGGTGATGAATGATGAGCAACAAAGGAACATGCATGCCAGATGGCACTTGAATAAGCTGTCCACGGTGATAGAAAAGGTTTAAACAACAACAACAACAACAACAACAATGTTATCATAATTAATGTCATATTTTAGCTTCTGTGGTCATTTTTTACAAGCTAAACACTGCAAGACTGTTTTACAGTTGAAGCAAGGATAAAATATCAACTCTAGTGATGAGACACTTGCTGTAATGACTTCCACCCCATATGGGACTTGGAACCCCTGGCTTAGGAGGGCAGTGACTTATCCATTATGCCAGTGGTGCTTACTGATGTCCTTATTTAAGACTGATAGGTATTTAATAGTCAATTATTTATTTTTGAAAAAAAGTGAAGCTGTTTACTGTATTCTTTACATTACCAAGTCCAGCAAGAAATGTGCTGGTACTATCCAGAGCTGTCAGTATGGATTATCATGCTATATTGCAGAAAATCAATTTGATGCAACTGCTTTACCAACAGTATGTTAATCTTTTCCATTGCTGTTTTGTTGGCTGACTAAAGGTAGATATGCAGTGCATTTGAACCAAAGCAGATGTGTGCTGACAACTTAAATGCACAATCATGTTTGTGTTTTTCTTTCTTTCTTCCATCCTTTGTAATATCATATTAAATATTAAGGTAGCAGTTTATAATCAATGACTAATGACATAAGAAAAGGAAAAAAAACAGTATACAAAGATGCTCCAGGTGAGGCTTGAACTCACAACTTCGGCATTGCTCAACATATACTGTCTTATAAGTATAGCGCGCTGACCAATTGCGCCACTGGAGCACTTTGCAGCATTAATTGGTTATGCTAGATGTGGATTTTTTTCAATACAATCAGTACAGTCATAAGAATTGAAAAAGAAAATCATTTTTGGTGATGAATGATGAGCAACAAAGGAACATGCATGCCAGATGGCACTTGAATAAGCTGTCCACGGTGATAGAAAAGGTTTAAAAAACAACAACAACAACGATGTTATCATAATTAATGTCATATTTTAGCTTCTGTGGTCATTTTTTACAAGCTAAACACTGCAAGACTGTTTTACAGTTGAAGCAAGGATAAAATATCAACTCTAGTGATGAGACACTTGCTGTAATGACTTCCACCCCATATGGGACTTGGAACCCCTGGCTTAGGAGGGCAGTGACTTATCCATTATGCCAGTGGTGCTTACTGATGTTCTTATTTAAGACTGTTAGGTTTTTAATAGTCAATTATTTATTTTTGAGGAAAAAGTGAAGCTGTTTACTGTGTTCTTTGCATTACCAAGTCCAGCAAGAAATGTGCTGGTACTATCCAGAGCTGTCAGTATGGATTATCATGCTATATTGCAGAAAATCAATTTGATGCAACTGCTTTACCAACAGTATGTTAATCTTTTCCATTGCTGTTTTGTTGGCTGACTGAAGGAAGATATGCAGTGCATTTGAACCAAAGCAGATGTGTGCTGACAACTTAAATGCACAATCATGTTTGAGTTTTTTCTTTCTTTCTTCCATCCTTTGTAATATCATATTAAATATTAAGGTAGCAGTTTATAATCAATGACTAATGACATAAGAAAAGGAAAAAAAACAGTGTACAAAGATGCTCCAGGTGAGGCTTGAACTCACAACCTCGGCATTGCTCAACAGATACTGTCTTATAAGTACTGCGCGCTGACCAATTGCGCCACTGGAGCACTTTGCAGCATTAATTGGTTATGCTAGATGTGGATTTTATTCAATACAATCAGTACAGTCATAAGAATTGAAAAAGAAAATCATTTTTGGTGATGAATGATGAGCAACAAAGGAACATGCATGCCAGATGGCACTTGAATAAGCTGTCCACGGTGATAGAAAAGGTTTAAAAAACAACAACAACAACAACAACAATGTTATCATAATTAATGTCATATTTTAGCTTCTGTGGTCATTTTTTACAAGCTAAACACTGCAAGACTGTTTTACAGTTAAAGCAAGGATAAAATATCAACTCTAGTGATGAGACACTTGCTGTAATGACTTCCAACTCAGACGGGACTTAAACCCACAACCACTGGCTTAGGAGAACAGTGCCTTATCCATTATGCCAGTGGTGCTTACTGATGTCTTTGTTTAAGACTGATAGGTTTTTAATAGTCAATTATTTATTTTTGAAAAAAAGTGAAGCTGTTTACCGTGTTCTTTGCATTACCAAGTCCAGCAAGAAATGTGCTGGTACTATCCAGAGCAGTCAGTATGGATTATCATGCTATATTGCAGAAAATCAATTTGATGCAACTGCTTTACCAACAGTATGTTAATCTTTTCCATTGCTGTTTTGTTGGCTGACTGAAGGAAGATATGCAGTGCATTTGAACCAAAGCAGATGTGTGCTGACAACTTAAATGCACAATCATGTTTGTGTTTTTTCTTTCTTTCTTCCATCCTTTGTAATATCATATTAAATATTAAGGTAGCAGTTTATAATCAATGACTAATGACATAAGAAAAGGAAAAAAAAAACAGTATACAAAGATGCTCCAGGTGAGGCTTGAACTCACAACCTCGGCATTGCTCAACAGATACTGTCTTATTAGTACTGCACGCTGACCAATTGCGCCACTGGAGCACTTTGCAGCATTAATTGGTTATGCTAGATGTGGATTTTATTCAATACAATCAGTACAGTAATAAGAATTGAAAAAGAAAATCATTTTTGGTGATGAATGATGAGCAACAAAGGAACATGCATGCCAGATGGCACTTGAATAAGCTGTCCACGGTGATAGAAAAGGTTTAAAAAACAACAACAACAATGTTATCATAATTAATGTCATATTTTAGCTTCTGTGGTCATTTTTTACAAGCTAAACCCTGCAAGACTGTTTTACAGTTGAAGCCAGGATAAAATATCAACTCTAGTGATGAGACACTTGCTGTAATGACTTCCACCCCATATGGGACTTGGAACCCCTGGCTTAGGAGGGCAGTGACTTATCCATTATGCCAGTGGTGCTTACTGATGTCTTTATTTAAGACTGATAGGTTTTTAATAGTCAATTATTTATTTTTGAAAAAAAGTGAAGCTGTTTACCGTGTTCTTTGCATTACCAAGTCCAGCAAGAAATGTGCTGGTACTATCCAGAGCTGTCAGTATGGATTATCATGCTATATTGCAGAAAATCAATTTGATGCAACTGCTTTACCAACAGTATGTTAATCTTTTCCATTGCTGTTTTGTTGGCTGACTGAAGGAAGATATGCAGTGCATTTGAACCAAAGCAGATGTGTGCTGACAACTTAAATGCACAATCATGTTTGTGTTTTTTCTTTCTTTCTTCCATCCTTTGTAATATCATATTAAATATTAAGGTAGCTGTTTATAATCAATGACTAATGACATAAGAAAAGGAAAAAAAAACAGTATACAAAGATGCTCCAGGTGAGGCTTGAACTCACAACCTCGGCATTGCTCAACAAACACTGTCTTATTAGTACTGCACGCTGACCAATTGCGCCACTGGAGCACTTTGCAGCATTAATTGGTTATGCTAGATGTGGATTTTATTCAATACAATCAGTACAGTAATAAGAATTGAAAAAGAAAATCATGTTTGGTGATGAATGATGAGCAACAAAGGAACATGCATGCCAGATGGCACTTGAATAAGCTGTCCACGGTGATAGAAAAGGTTTAAAAAACAACAACAACAACAATGTTATCATAATTAATGTCATATTTTAGCTTCTGTGGTCATTTTTTACAAGCTAAACCCTGCAAGACTGTTTTACAGTTGAAGCAAGGATAAAATATCAACTCTAGTGATGAGACACTTGCTGTAATGACTTCCACCCCATATGGGACTTGGAACCCCTGGCTTAGGAGGGCAGTGACTTATCCATTATGCCAGTGGTGCTTACTGATGTTCTTATTTAAGACTGTTAGGTTTTTAATAGTCAATTATTTATTTTTGAGGAAAAAGTGAAGCTGTTTACTGTGTTCTTTGCATTACCAAGTCCAGCAAGAAATGTGCTGGTACTATCCAGAGCTGTCAGTATGGATTATCATGCTATATTGCAGAAAATCAATTTGATGCAACTGCTTTACCAACAGTATGTTAATCTTTTCCATTGCTGTTTTGTTGGCTGACTGAAGGAAGATATGCAGTGCATTTGAACCAAAGCAGATGTGTGCTGACAACTTAAATGCACAATCATGTTTGAGTTTTTTCTTTCTTTCTTCCATCCTTTGTAATATCATATTAAATATTAAGGTAGCAGTTTATAATCAATGACTAATGACATAAGAAAAGGAAAAAAAACAGTGTACAAAGATGCTCCAGGTGAGGCTTGAACTCACAACCTCGGCATTGCTCAACAGATACTGTCTTATAAGTACTGCGCGCTGACCAATTGCGCCACTGGAGCACTTTGCAGCATTATTTGGTTATGCTAGATGTGGATTTTATTCAATACAATCAGTACAGTCATAAGAATTGAAAAAGAAAATCATTTTTGGTGATGAATGATGAGCAACAAAGGAACATGCATGCCAGATGGCACTTGAATAAGCTGTCCACGGTGATAGAAAAGGTTTAAAAAACAACAACAACAACAATGTTATCATAATTAATGTCATATTTTAGCTTCTGTGGTCACTTTTTTACAAGCTAAACCCTGCAAGACTGTTTTACAGTTGAAGCAAGGATAAAATATCAACTCTAGTGATGAGACACTTGCTGTAATGACTTCCACCCCATATGGGACTTGGAACCCCTGGCTTAGGAGAACAGTGCCTTATCCATTATGCCAGTGGTGCTTACTGATGTCCTTATTTAAGACTGATAGGTTTTTAATAGTCAATTGTTTATTTTTGAAAAAAAGTGAAGCTGTTTACTGTGTTCTTTGCATTACCAAGTCCAGCAAGAAATGTGCTGGTACTATCCAGAGCTGTCAGTATGGATTATCATGCTATATTGCAGAAAATCAATTTGATGTAACTGCTTTACCAACAGTATGTTAATCTTTTCCATTGCTGTTTTGTTGGCTGACTGAAGGAAGATATGCAGTGCATTTGAACCAAAGCAGATGTGTGCTGACAACTTAAATGCACAATCATGGTTGTGTTTTTTCTTTCTTTCTTCCATCCTTTGTAATATCATATTAAATATTAAGGTAGCAATTTATAATCAATGACTAATGACATAAGAAAAGGAAACAAAAAGTATACAAAGATGCTCGAGGTGAGGCTTGAACTCACAACCTCGGCATTGCTCAACAGATACTGTCTTAAAAGTACTGTGCGCTGACCAATTGCGCCACTGGAGCACTTTTCAGCATTAATTGGTTATGCTAGATGTGGATTTTATTCAATACAATCAGTACAGTCATAAGAATTGAAAAAGAAAATCATTTTTGGTGATGAATGATGAGCAACAAAGGAACATGCATGCCAGATGGCACTTGAATAAGCTGTCCACGGTGATAGAAAAGGTTTAAACAACAACAACAACAACAATGTTATCATAATTAATGTCATATTTTAGCTTCTGTGGTCATTTTTTACAAGCTAAACACTGCAAGACTGTTTTACAGTTGAAGCAAGGATAAAATATCAACTCTAGTGATGAGACACTTGCTGTAATGACTTCCACCCCATATGGGACTTGGAACCCCTGGCTTAGGAGGGCAGTGACTTATCCATTATGCCAGTGGTGCTTACTGATGTCCTTATTTAAGACTGATAGGTATTTAATAGTCAATTATTTATTTTTGAAAAAAAGTGAAGCTGTTTACTGTATTCTTTACATTACCAAGTCCAGCAAGAAATGTGCTGGTACTATCCAGAGCTGTCAGTATGGATTATCATGCTATATTGCAGAAAATCAATTTGATGCAACTGCTTTACCAACAGTATGTTAATCTTTTCCATTGCTGTTTTGTTGGCTGACTAAAGGTAGATATGCAGTGCATTTGAACCAAAGCAGATGTGTGCTGACAACTTAAATGCACAATCATGTTTGTGTTTTTCTTTCTTTCTTCCATCCTTTGTAATATCATATTAAATATTAAGGTAGCAGTTTATAATCAATGACTAATGACACAAGAAAAGGAAAAAAAAACAGTATACAAAGATGCTCCAGGTGAGGCTTGAACTCACAACCTCGGCATTGCTCAACATATACTGTCTTATAAGTACTGCGCGCTGACCAATTGCGCCACTGGAGCACTTTGCAGCATTAATTGGTTATGCTAGATGTGGATTTTTTTCAATACAATCAGTACAGTCATAAGAATTGAAAAAGAAAATCATTTTTGGTGATGAATGATGAGCAACAAAGGAACATGCATGTCAGATGGCACTTGAATAAGCTGTCCACGGTGATAGAAAAGGTTTAAAAAACAACAACAACAATGTTATCATAATTAATGTCATATTTTAGCTTCTGTGGTCATTTTTTACAAGCTAAACACTGCAAGACTGTTTTACAGTTGAAGCAAGGATAAAATATCAACTCTAGTGATGAGACACTTGCTGTAATGACTTCCAACTCAGACGGGACTTAAACCCACAACCACTGGCTAAGGAGAACAGTGCCTTATCCATTATGCCAGTGGTGCTTACTGATGTCCTTATTTAAGAATGTTAGGTTTTTAATAGTCAATTATTTATTTTTTGAAAAAAAAGTGAAGCTGTTTACTGTGTTCTTTGCATTACCAAGTCTAGCAAGAAATTTGCTGGTACTATCCAGAGCTCTCAGTATGGATTATCATGCTATATTGCAGAAAATCAATTTGATGTAACTGCTTTACCAACAGTATGTTAATCTTTTCCATTGCTGTTTTGTTGGCTGACTGAAGGAAGATATGCAGTGCATTTGAACCAAAGCATATGTGTGCTGACAACTTAAATGCACAATCATGTTTGTGTGCTTTCTTTCTTTCTTCCATCCTTTGTAATATCATATTAAAAATTAAGGTAGCAGTTTATAATCAATGACTAATGACATAAGAAAAGTAAAAAAAACAGTATACAAAGATGCTCCAGGTGAGGTTTGAACTCACAACCTCAGCATTGCTCAACAGAAACTGTCTTATAAGTACTGCGCGCTGACCAATTGCGCCACTGGAGCAATTTGCAGCATTAATTGGTTATGCTAGATGTGGATTTTATTCAATACAATCAGTACAATCATAAGAATTGAAAAAGAAAATCATTTTTGGTGATGAATGATGAGCAACAAAGGAACATGCATGCTAGATGGCACTTGAATAAGCTGTCCACGGTGATAGAAAAGGTTTAAAAAACAACAACAACAATGTTATCATAATTAATGTCATATTTTAGCTTCTGTGGTCATTTTTTACAAGCTAAACACTGCAAGACTGTTTTACAGTTGAAGCAAAGATAAAATATCAACTCTAGTGATGAGACACTTGCTGTAATGACTTCCAACTCAGACGGGACTTAAACCCACAACCACTGGCTTAGGAGAACAGTGCCTTATCCATTATGCACATGGTGCTTACTGATGTCCTTATTTAAGACTGATAGGTTTTTAATAGTCAATTATTTATTTTTGAAAAAAAGTGAATCTGTTTACTGTGTTCTTTGCATTACCAAGTCCAGCAAGAAATGTGCTGGTACTATCCAGAGCTGTCAGTATGGATTATCATGCTATATTGCAGAAAATCAATTTGATGCAACTGCTTTACCAACAGTATGTTAATCTTTTCCATTGCTGTTTTGTTGGCTGACTGAAGGAAGATATGCAGTGCATTTGAACCAAAGCAGATGTGTGCTGACAACTTAAATGCACAATCATGTTTGTGTTTTTTCTTTCTTTCTTTCTTCCATCCTTTGTAATATCATATTAAATATTAAGGTAGCAGTTTATAATCAATGACTAATGACATAAGAAAAGGAAAAAAAACAGTATACAAAGCTGCTCCAGGTGAGGCTTGAACACACAACCTCAGCATTGCTCAACAGATACTGTCTTATAAGTACCACGCACTTACCAATTGCGCCACTGGAGCACTTTGCAGCATTGATTGATTATGCTAGATGTGGATTTTATTCAATACAATCAGTACAGTCATAAGAATTAAAAAGAAAATCATTTTTGGTGATGAATGATGAGCAACAAAGGAACATGCATGCCAGATGGCACTTGAATAAGCTGTCCATGGTGATAGAAAAGGTTTAAAAAACAACAACAACAATGTTATCATAATTAATGCCATATTTTAGCTTCTGTGGTCAATTTTTACAAGCTAAACACTGCAAGACTGTTTTACAGTTGAAGCAAGGATAAAATATCAACTCTAGTGATGAGACACTTGCTGTAATGACTTCCAACTCAGACGGGACTTAAACCCACAACCACTGGCTTAGGAGAACAGTGCCTTATCCATTATGCGAGTGGTGCTTACTGATGTCCTTATTTAAGAATGTTAGGTTTTTAATAGTCAATTATTTATTTTTTGAAAAAAAAGTGAAGCTGTTTACTGTGTTCTTTGCATTACCAAGTCTATCAAGAAATGTGCTGGTACTATCCAGAGCTCTCAGTATGGATTATCATGCTATATTGCAGAAAATCAATTTGATGCAACTGCTTTACCAACAGTATGTTAATCTTTTCCATTGCTGTATTGTTGGCTGACTGAAGGAAGATATGCAGTGCATTTGAACCAAAGCAGATGTGTGCTGACAACTTAAATGCACTATCATGTTTGTGTGCTTTCTTTCTTTCTTCCATCCTTTGTAATATCATATTAAATATTAAGGTAGCAGTTTATAATCAATGACTAATGACATAAGAAAAGGAAAAAAAAAACAGTATACAAAGCTGCTCCGGGTGAGGCTTGAACTCACAACCTCGGCATTGCTCAACAGATACTGTCTTATAAGTACTGCGCGCTGACCAATTGCGCCACTGGAGCAATTTGCAGCATTGATTGGTTATGCTAGATGTGGATTTTATTCAATACAATCAGTACAATCTTAAGAATTGAAAAAGAAAATAATTTTTGGTGATGAATGATGAGCAACAAAGGAACATGCATGCCAGATGGCACTTGAATAAGCTGTCCACGGTGATAGAAAAGGTTTAAAAAACAACAACAACAACAACAATGTTATCATAATTAATGTCATATTTTAGCTTCTGTGGTCATTTTTTACAAGCTAAACACTGCAAGACTGTTTTACAGTTGAAGCAAGGATAAAATATCAACTCTAGTGATGAGACACTTGCTGTAATGACTTCCAACTCAGACGGGACTTAAAGCCACAACCACTGGCTTAGGAGAACAGTGCCTTATCCATTATGCACATGGTGCTTACTGATGTCCTTATTTAAGACTGATAGGTTTTTAATAGTCAATTATTTATTTTTGAAAAAAAGTGAAGCTGTTTACTGTGTTCTTTGCATTACCAAGTCCAGCAGGAAATGTGCTGGTACTATCCAGAGCTGTCAGTATGGATTATAATGCTATATTGCAGAAAATCAATTTGATGCAACTGCTTTACCAACAGTATGTTAATCTTTTCCATTGCTGTTTTGTTGGCTGACTCAAGGAAGATATGCAGTGCATTTGAACCAAAGCAGATGTGTGCTGACAACTTAAATGCACAATCATGTTTGTGTTTTTTCTTTCTTTCTTTCTTTCTTTCTTTCTTTCTTCCATCCTTTGTAATATCATATTAAATATTAAGGTAGCAGTTTATAATCAATGACTAATGACATAAGAAAAGGAAAAAAAAACAGTATACAAAGCTGCTCCGGGTGAGGCTTGAACTCACAACCTCGGCATTGCTCAACAGATACTGTCTTATAAGTACCGCGCGCTGACCAATTGCGCCACTGGAGCACTTTGCAGCATTAATTGGTTATGCTAGATGTGGAGTTTATTCAATACAATCAGTACAGTCATAAGAATTGAAAAAGAAAATAATTTTTGGTGATGAATGATGAGCAACAAAGGAACATGCATGCCAGATGGCACTTGAATAAGCTGTCCACGGTGATAGAAAAGGTTTAAAAAACAACAACAACAATGTTATCATAATTAATGTCATATTTTAGCTTCTGTTGTCATTTTTTAAAAGCTAAACACTGCAAGACTGTTTTAGAGTTGAAGCAAGGATAAAATATCAACTCTAGTGATGAGACACTTGCTGTAATGACTTCCAACTCAGACGGCACTTAAACCCACAACCACTGGCTTAGGAGAACAGTGCCTTATCCATTATGCCAGTGGTGCTTACTGATGTCCTTATTTAAGACTGTTAGGTTTTTAATAGTCAATTATTTATTTATTTTTTAAAAGTGAAGCTGTTTACTGTGTTCTTTGCATTACCAAGTCTAGCAAGAAATGTGCTGGTACTATCCAGAGCTCTCAGTATTGATTATCATGCTATATTGCAGAAAATCAATTTGATGCAACTGCTTTACCAACAGTATGTTAATCTTTTCCATTGCTGTTTTGTTGGCTAACTGAAGGAAGATTTGCAGTGCATTTGAACCAAAGCAGATGTGTGCTGACAACTTAAATGCACAATCATGTTTGTGTGCTTTCTTTCTTTCTTCCATCCTTTGTAATATCATATTAAATATTAAGGTAGCAGTTTATAATCAATGACTAATGACATAAGAAAAGGAAAAAAAAAGTATACAAAGATGCTCCAAGTGAGGCTTGAACTCTCAACCTTGGCATTGCTTAACAGATACTGTCTTATAAGTACCGCGCGCTGACCAAAGCGCCACTGGAGCACTTTGCAGCATCAGTTGGTTATGCTAGATGTGGATTTTATTCAATATAATCAGTACAGTCATAAGAATTGAAAAAGAAAATCATTTTTGGTGATGAATGATGAGCAACAAAGGAACATGCATGCCAGATGGCACTTGAATAAGCTGTCCACGATGATAAAAAAGGTTTAAAAAACAACAACAACAATGTTATCATAATTAATATCATATTTTAGCTTCTGTGGTCATTTTTTACAAGCTAAACACTGCAAGACTGTTTTACAGTTAAAGCAAGGATAAAATATTAACTCTAGTGATGAGACACTTGCTGTAGTTACTTCCACCCCATATGGGACTTGGACCCCCTGGCTCAGGAGGGCAGTGACTTATCCATTATGCCAGTGGTGCTTACTGATGTTCTTATTTAAGACTGTTAGGTTTTTAATAGTCAATTATTTATTTTTGAGGGAAAAGTGAAGCTGTTTACTGTGTTCTTTGCATTACCAAGTCCAGCAAGAAATGTGCTGGTACTATCCAGAGCTGTCAGTATGGATTATCATGCTCTATTGCAGAAAATCAATTTGATGCAACTGCTTTACCAACAGTATGTTAATCTTTTCCATTGCTGTTTTGTTGGCTGACTGAAGGAAGATATGCAGTGCATTTGAACCAAAGCAGATGTGTGCTGACAACTTAAATGCACAATCATGTTTGTGTTTTTTCTTTCTTTCTTCCATCCTTTGTAATATCATATTAAATATTAAGGTAGCAGTTTATAATCAATGACTAATGACATAAGAAAAGGAAAAAAACAGTATACAAAGCTGCGCCAGGTGAGGCTTGAACACACAACCTCGGCGTTGCTCAACAGATACTGTCTTATAAGTACCACGCACTTACCAATTGCGCCACTGGAGCACTTTGCAGCATTTATTGGTTATGCTAGATGTGGATTTTATTCAATACAATCAGTACAGTCATAAGAATTGAAAAAGAAAATCATTTTTGGTGATGAATGATGAGCAACAAAGGAACATGCATGCCAGATGGCACTTGAATAAGCTGTCCACGGTGATAGAAAAGGTTTAAAAAACAACAACAACAATGTTATCATAATTAATGTCATATTTTAGCTTCTGTGGTCATTTTTTTACAAGCTAAACACTGCAAGACTGTTTTACAGTTGAAGCAAGGATAAAATATCAACTCTAGTGATGAGACACTTGCTGTAATGACTTCCAACTCAGACGGGACTTAAACCCACAACCACTGGCTTAGGAGAACAGTGCCTTATCCATTATGCCAGTGGTGCTTACTGATGTCCTTATTTAAGAATGTTAGGTTTTTAATAGTCAATTATTTATTTTTTGAAAAAAAAGTGAAGCTGCTTACTGTGTTCTTTGCATTACCAAGTCTATCAAGAAATGTGCTGGTACTATCCAGAGCTCTCAGTATGGATTATCATGCTATATTGCAGAAAATCAATTTGATGCAACTGCTTTACCAACAGTATGTTAATCTTTTCCATTGCTGTTTTGTTGGCTGACTGAAGGAAGATATGCAGTGCATTTGAACCAAAGCAGATGTGTGCTGACAACTTAAATGCACAATCATGTTTGTGTGCTTTCTTTCTTTCTTCTATCCTTTGTAATATCATATTAAATATTAAGGTAGCAGTTTATAATCAATGACTAATGACATAAGAAAAGGAAAAAAAACAGTATACAAAGATGCTCCGGGTGAGGTTTAAACTCACAAACTCGGCATTGCTCAACAGAAACTGTCTTATAAGTACTGCGCGCTGACCAATTGCGCCACTGGAGCAATTTGCAGCATTAATTGGTTATGCTAGATGTGGATTTTATTCAATACAATCAGTACAATCATAAGAATTGAAAAAGAAAATAATTTTTGGTGATGAATGATGAGCAACAAAGGAACATGCATGCCAGATGGCACTTGAATAAGCTGTCCACGGTGATAGAAAAGGTTTAAAAAACAACAACAACAACAATGTTATCATAATTAATGTCATATTTTAGCTTCTGTGGTCATTTTTTACAAGCTAAACACTGCAAGACTGTTTTACAGTTGAAGCAAGGATAAAATATCAACTCTAGTGATGAGACACTTGCTGTAATGACTTCCAACTCAGACGGGACTTAAAGCCACAACCACTGGCTTAGGAGAACAGTGCCTTATCCATTATGCACATGGTGCTTACTGATGTCCTTATTTAAGACTGATAGGTTTTTAATAGTCAATTATTTATTTTTGAAAAAAAGTGAAGCTGTTTACTGTGTTCTTTGCATTACCAAGTCCAGCAAGAAATGTGCTGGTACTATCCAGAGCTGTCAGTATTTATTATAATGCTATATTGCAGAAAATAAATTTGATGCAACTGCTTTACCAACAGTATGTTAATCTTTTCCATTGCTGTTTTGTTGGCTGACTGAAGGAAGATATGCAGTGCATTTGAACCAAAGCAGATGTGTGCTGACAACTTAAATGCACAATCATGTTTGTGTTTCTTTCTTTCTTTCTTTCTTTCTTTCTTTCTTTCTTTCTTTCTTTCTTTCTTTCTTTCTTTCTTTCTTTCTTTCTTTCTTCCATCCTTTGTAATATCATATTAAATATTAAGGTAGCAGTTTATAATCAATGACTAATGACATAAGAAAAGGAAAAAAAAACAGTATACGAGGCTGCTCCGGGTGAGGCTTGAACTCACAACCTCAGCATTGCTCAACAGATACTGTCTTATAAGTACCGCGCGCTGACCAATTGCGCCACTGGAGCACTTTGCAGCATTAATTGGTTATGCTAGATGTGGATTTTATTCAATACAATCAGTACAGTCATAAGAATTGAAAAAGAAAATAATTTTTGGTGATGAATGATGAGCAACAAAGGAACATGCATGCCAGATGGCACTTGAATAAGCTGTCCACGGTGATAGAAAAGGTTTAAAAAACAACAACAACAATGTTATCATAATTTATGTCATATTTTAGCTTCTGTTGTCATTTTTTAAAAGCTAAACACTGCAAGACTGTTTTAGAGTTGAAGCAAGGATAAAATATCAACTCTAGTGATGAGACACTTGCTGTAATGACTTCCAACTCAGACGGTACTTAAACCCACAACCACAGGCTTAGTAGAACAGTGCCTTATCCATTATGCCAGTGGTGCTTACTGATGTCCTTATTTAAGACTGTTAGGTTTTTAATAGTCAATTATTTATTTATTTTTTAAAAGTGAAGCTGTTTACTGTGTTCTTTGCATTACCAAGTCTAGCAAGAAATGTGCTGGTACTATCCAGAGCTCTCAGTATGGATTATAATGCTATATTGCAGAAAATCAATTTGATGCAACTGCTTTACCAACAGTATGTTAATCTTTTCCATTGCTGTTTTGTTGGCTAACTGAAGGAAGATATGCAGTGCATTTGAACCAAAGCAGATGTGTGCTGACAACTTAAATGCACAATCATGTTTGTGTGCTTTCTTTCTTTCTTCCATCCTTTGTAATATCATATTAAATATTAAGGTAGCAGTTTATAATCAATGACTAATGACATAAGAAAAGGAAAAAAAACATTGTACAAAGATGCTCCAAGTGAGGCTTGAACTCTCAACCTTGGCATTGCTTAACAGATACTGTCTTATAAGTACC